>NC_047508.1:37486516-37602267 GCF_902827115.2 Pseudochaenichthys georgianus
ACTCAGTGGGGCTATTTGTCATGTTCACATTTTCTCTACATACATCAGAAATATTCATCTAAAACCATTTCATAGTGTTTTACATTGTAACATATTGTAGTCACCCTGGATATGTGCTTTTCAGTTGCTTCTGGGCCTGCATTTCTGATGTCACCTATTTTTTTCTGTCATCTATGCACCTTACGTGCAATGGTCTTTAATCCTTGATGCTCCTCATGCTGCTGATTTATGTAGCGGTGAAATATGTCCCTCTTGGGAACCTAAACATGGTGTGTTTTCTCGTGTGTCATATTTCTCTCCTTTACATTTCATATTGGTCTTTCTAGAGTAACATTGTATACTGGCTTCATGCACGTACATATGACAGCAATCCAGAATACATTCTATTTACATAATTATATAAGTATACCCCTTTGTGTCACATTCCCATTTTCTCCACACACTTCATATTGAGCAAAGCATTTGAGAAATATTCAACTCTGAGCAAAGGAATCTTGTGACATCTTACTTTACTATTTCTTTGCAGTTTTGCCTCTCACTATATACTGTGTACACCAGTTCTGCAGTAATGTGAGTATTGTAGTGGGCCTATGACCATTGTAACACTACTGTACTCCGTGACACTTCGGTTGCCAATGTTGTACAAGAATGTATTTACAGTCTTTTAAGTCATTCGGATGAACCCACGGCTGGAAGTAGCATGATAACAAGCAAGTCGCCATTGTGCCCTGAGGCGCTGCAGGGGTGACATTGAGCAGATTCTGCGGAGCTACAAGGTGATACAGACTTACAACCTCAGTGAAGGGGAAAGCAGAAGAAATCCTCTTTCTTCTTTTCCCTAACATGGGCCTGAGCTGGCAGTAGTACAAGGCTAGGATAAATGGAAGTACATCAGAGTGGAAGGATGAGATTATCCTGGTTAGGATTTGGATTGGGACTTTGAGGAAATACTGCAGGTGGGAGTAGAGACGAAGTTCTCACCTAAGCCACTGCAGGCTGGTAGAGAGCGGACGGCTAAAAGAGGAGAGAAAAGCCTGAGATATAAAAAGTTCCCACTAGTTTCTCTCTAGTCTGTACAGGGAAGAATAGACAAAAGTGATGTTGAAATGTATATGCTTTCTTTAGAAATTGTGAGATTTTAGGCCAGCCTTAAAGTTAGAATTCTTAAAAAAAGCAATTATTTGTACAAATGTAGACATTTTGCTGGTTGCATTAATTCAAATTCCCATGCTAATATATGCAATTAAGCACTTCAACAAACAGGTGTGTGTGTGTGTGTGTGTGTGTGTGTGTGTGTGTGTGTGTGTGTGTGTGTGTGTGTGTGTGTGTGTGTGTGTGTGTGTGTGTGTGTGTGTGTGTGTGTGTGTGTGTGTGTGTGTGTGTGTGTGTGTGTGTGTGTGTGTGTGTGTGTGTGTGTGTGTGTGTGTGTGTGTGTGTGTGTGTGTGTGTGTGTGTGTGTATATCTCAAGGACCAATTAAGCCGTCCTCTTTCTGAGGTTTTTGTAAGCAGAGATCTCCAGGGCCCATTGGTGCAGCAGGAGTGTGTAAACCACATGCTCTGACCTCGTGACATTGCTGCTGGTGCAGTGTAGATTAGCAAATGGCAAGCATGACATTATTAATAAAAGTCGTAGATACTGCAGCACTGCGCCCCGTGCTAACACAGAGTCCTTTGCCACATTAGCAGCCTCTCAAAGAAAGTGTATCATTGCATTTTCACACAACTCCTCAGCTTTTGTCTTTTGCATGAAATATCTTTATTTCTTTAAATGATTGCTTTCTGAAGTAGCAAATTACATGGTGGCTCTGGATTTGGAGTTGTTTTCTATCTCGACACAAAGATCTGATCTAGAAGCAATTTTGCGAATGAAACCGCATATCGGCTGGGATTTCTAACGTTTTTGTGACTTTATCCCAGTGGATACGGATAGGTCTGGTGCACCATTTGAATAGGAAACTGTGCCTGAATGTTGATGAAACATAGTAATCTACCATATCATTTCTTTCACATGTTGTCTGTTGTTATAACAATTTAGTTATATTACTAAAGCAGAAACAGCAATATTATTAGATGAGAAATGTGTCAGTCCTTTAAATGCATTCAAAAAAAGCCACTAAACATGTATGTTGTATTGATTGGTACAATATAGCTTGTGGTGACTGTTGCCGCTCCATATCACCATGGATTGATATTGTGTACTTTTTAGTTTGACGCGTGTGCTCTCCAATTACGACCACGACATTCTTGCTATTGATATCATTTATTTAAAATATAACAGGGTTGAAAACTGTTTGCAAATAGCCTCAATCAACCACACCTGTGCTGGTGAAGTAAAACAAATACCCTGTGCCCAATTGCGCCATTTAGTGCTCACAAACAACAACAAAACATACAAGTGGGCACAACATAGCTTAAACTAGTTTTCAATCCCCCAAGATAAGTACATTTAAAGGCGCATCTCAAACACTAAACATTATAAACACAATACAAACAATACAATAAAGGTACATAAAGAACTCAAAACATTAATTCAAGTTTTCAGTGGAAAATATCTGTCCACTTTGAGAATAATTCTTTAATTTGAAATGTTACTACATCCCTTTTTGTTTATTTGCATCTTTTGTAAAACTCAATGGATTGCTTCAAATCTTAATTAATGAGCAGTCCACTCTAAAGTATATTTGAAAGAAAACTGAGATTAGCTGCCTGAATGTTGCACCGTCGTGCCATTTGTAGAACTCCAACGTTTTATTAATTTTCTAATTCATTCATTTGCTCATTGAGAATGTGATCCATTGTCCATCTATGCATGATGCATTTTCTGAGGGGAGCAAATGCTACACATTATTCTACATCCAGCCAATTGGTGGTTCTTTGATCTTTAGAGTGGACGAATCACAACTCTGTCCTTCTCACCACTGACTAGATTGCTTGATAGAAATGTGCAGCCAGAGACAACAAGCCAAGAGGAAGTTGAATGGAGGTGGCCTCCTAATTACCGGGCGAAAATTGTTATTTCATAGCTAACTTTAAACATGTATGCTCTGAGCCCTGCTGTCTGTGTGGGAACAAGTAAGCTGCATTATGTAACAGCCTCAAAAAGGAGCAGGGCTTCTTCTCCTTTCCACTCTCAGGAGTCAATGGAAATAAAAAAATGCCTAATGAGACTTTGAAGAAGATCTCACAAGTGCATCAAGTGACCAAAGAGCAGTTTCCCCTTGGTCATGAGAAACTCTCCATGAACCTACATTTGGAAGTAAAAAAAGTAAATGGCTACGTTTGAATTGTAGATACTTTGAATAGAGCCACCAAATTAAAAGTTGTCATGAATTATTTATTTCATCACGACAACATTATAATTAAATGCATTAACACAAAATAGTCCTCTTTAATTATTCCACTCCTGTGTTTTTTCGTGAAGGAATGTCATGTAGTTTGTTGGAAACGTGGATGTTGCATGCATAATGAGCAGTAATATTTCCATAATGGGACATAAACTGTATTCAAAGGGGTAGAAGGTTGTTAAAAATATACAGATGAAAGACGGTAACTTATGTGGAGACTCCAAAAACCTCTGAATATTATTGCCACCAGAAATCTAAAACTTTAATTATTTAAACGGCCTCTCCAAACTGGTTATTCAAGGCCAAAGGCTACCCTTTCTGCTTTTGTAACGTGATAATTGCATTGTTCAGTACAGCCTTCAGTGTTCTCCAAATCAGATTCTTAACTCGTGGAAATATTCATGTAGGCTTTTACTCATCGTGGAAATAATGCAGGGAGTGGTATCTCCAGTGCTGAAACATGTAGACTAACTCTATTGACATTATTGCGACCACATTAAAGATGTTTTATTCGAGACCCTGCAAGACGAAAAGCTCTCTCTCCAGGACAGCAGCAGGCATGACATATCATCTACTTGCAGAAGATTTGGTTTGAATTAATGGACATTAAAATCACTTATCTATAGATCAGAACATGTAATCAATGGTTTAGTTGCAGGTAATGTAAAGCCTCATGGTATCGATTCTATTTATCATGCTGCTTCAAATGTCATTACATGTGAGTAGTGCGAAGGAAAAAGCCACATCAGACGTGTTTGAGGAGAAAATAGTGAAGTTCTCTCCACAGCGCACAGACCATTAAACCTGGAGAGGTTCTGGATGATTTCCCCAACAGCCTTCTTGGGCTTTCCAGCAGGAGTCTGCACTTCAGATTGGTTTAAAACAAACATGTTAACGGTAGATAAATGAAACCCAGCTGTTTTAGATTAGGGTTTGGAGGGTTACTTAAAAATGTATTTGGATATAATTACTAGTACCTAGTTATCAGATACCTAATCTGAGTATATACAGTCCCCTCCAAAACTATTGGAACAGCGAGTCATATTGCTTTATTTTTGCTGTACACTGAAAACCATTAGGTTTGACATCAAAAAATGAATACGAGACAAAAGGTCAGTATTTCAGCTTTTCATTCCAGGTATTTACATATAGATCTGTTAAACAAAGAGAAGATAGTACCTTTTTGTTTAAACCATTTTTCATGTGAGCAACTGACTGTAAAAGTAATTTAAGCTGATTTACTTTTGGATAAACTCAATATCTAATGCAATGCAAATATGGACAAGAAAATAAATATCAAGATGTTTTGTACTTCAGTGTTTTAAGTAAGACGAGTCGACGGAAAAATGTAACCTTAGAGAAGAAGAAAGCAAGATATTTAGTATCAAAAATGTCTCCTGTGCTCAGAGAATTTATTTTGGAAAACATGCCTTTCATTGAATAAATAACAAATGATCCAAAGAAAGTGAAAACCGTATTCAAACTTAAAGTATTAGCCTACAGAACATTACAGAACAAAATCAAAAATCAAATAATTTTACATCAAACTAAATATGCTCAATATTTTTTTTATAATATTGTAATCCTAGTTGTTTGAAATGTAACCATAATCTGATGTCTTTATTTGAATGTATCTTGATTATGTAATCCTGTGGCATGTTATCCATAAGCCCGAAGACTGATACCTTTCAACCCGTATTGGTCTGCAACAATGATGTATACTTTTCATTTGTGTAATTAGTGCCAACATGGCATATATGTTTTTATAATTATTGAGACACAAATATCCATTGCATTTTAGAGAATGTTCTATTGTACCGAGGACTAACTCTAACACTCACTAAAACTCTGTCTGAATGCTTTGATAATAGTGCTGCGTTTTGTCCTATCAATATTGCAAGAAAGCCGTCTGAGTCATCACCATCACCGGTGCTTATAACAAAGTTTGAAAACTGAATGTCCATGAGAAAGCTCTTTCTCCAGGTAAGATCAGGGATTGCATTGATCTCTCATTCACCAGAGTAGCTAATGATAACACAGCCATGTCTATTTTGTTTCCATCTATAATGCAGCCGCCTCAGCGCGAGCTGTTGCAGGCTTTCAACTCGGATTGCAGAATCTGTAGCCTCCAGCATCTGTCTCATTGTTAGTCTGCCTCTATTTTAAGTGTTTTTAGACACCTAGCATTTGGCAGAGATGGAATAATTGAGAGATATCCTGCTGAATAATTAATGCAGGAGATGGAGGAGCTCTGTCGGGTACTAGCCACACGGTAAGATCATTGACATATAGGCTTCTCTATGACATAAAGGAAACTTTTCTATAACCACCACTCCTAATTGAAAACTCACATTAAGTAAACAAAGCTGTCAATAAGTTGCTGCTGCCCAACTTTTAACACAATGTTAGCTTCCCATCACATCTCAAATGTATATAAAAAGACTGGCCAAGTGTGGGAAATATATAAGGGAGCCTCTAACATTTTGGTAAAGATGACCATGAATGACATGCAATTCAACAACTTACTGGATCTGCAGGTACATAACACCACATGTTTTGCTTTAACCTAATGGAAATAACAATGGTATTTTCTTGGACATCCATCTCACCCAACTGCCCCGTGCACAAAAAGAAAATTCACATTTTATATTAACAATTTTCTTTTAATACTGTATACTTTCCTTCTGGGTTGTCGGTATTAAAACAACTCTTTGAGCTGCAGTCTGATTTCTGTACATTTCTTTCAAACAGATTATTCAATAATATTCTGAATGCTCTCAAGCCCCTCGGAAAATGTGCAAATGGTAAAATAATAATAATACAATTTATTTTTAGGCGCCTTTCATGACACCCAAGGATACCGTACTATTTGTTAAAATAAAAATAAAAATAATTTTTTTTTTTTTTTTTTTTATAATAATAAAATAGTTAAGTACTCAATAATGGCAACATTTCACAACATTGTTAAAACCATCTGTTTTATGGCAATTAGATGCAGAGCTTTCTATGTTCCCTCTAAAATTCAGTGATATTACTTTGCTCTATATCTGTGGCATAACAATACTCAAAATGAAAGCAATAAAGTTTCAAAATGCAGCTCCTCTTGCTTTCTGCTACTTGTCATGCAGTACAGAAAGTACTTGAAGGTTGTAATATTTCCGGTGGAAGCTTGGCTCAAACGCAGAGATACATGCCACAAAGCATTATATAGTAAGTGTAGCAATATTGCCACAGGCACAAGTGTAACTTTGCACTTGGTTGTGATGCATTGATGACAGTGAGTTGAATCCCACGGGTAGTTCTATCTCAGGTTGAAATCAAGGATGCTGTCGTTGTGGTGTTCTTTTTGAGAGGCTGATGAGCCTGTGAGACAGATAAGAGCAAGAGAAGTATCTTACTTTTTATGTTTATGTGTTTTGAGAGCCTTGTTTGGATAAGTGTTGTCCCTGAAGGGTTTTAGATTTTGGATGTCTGAGCGTCAATGGCATGGTAAAACGCCCTAAATGAAATTGAGTTATATTGTCTTCAGAACTCAGATTTTATATAATATGATATTCTGCCAGTGATGTAGAATACTAATATCCAGCTGTAACGGCCCCTACACACGGCGGCGTGCGTTGCCGCTTCAACACTTCTGCCCATTCACTTTGAATGGGGTGACGTCACGATTCGCCGAACTGCATTGTGGGAGCAAAGCGTAGCTTCTCTCGAGGTGCTCGCTGCAGCAATGTTCTACTTTTGCCGCCTCGACGGAGGCGTCAGCCAATCAAATCCTTCGTATGTAAATCTGACAGTACAAGCAGTAGCCAATCAAACCGGGTGTATGTTGGGAGAGCCAAACCGCAGTTATTTTCCATATGTCAACAAAAGGAGGAGAAAATGATCGTGGCGGTAGGGAACATACAGGGATAGAAACCGGAGGAGCCAGGCATGGGGGGAGGTGGCAGAGACAGTGGGTGAAACTGGTAGGTTTTCGCTTGTTTGGGGAGTTTATATCCAGTATACTTCGTTTGAATGGACAGCTAGCAAGCATAGACAGTATATTTAGCCAGCATGGATGTAGCATGAATGCTTTGCTTTGTATGTCCAGGGCGGGACATTCATGTGATTGGTTGTTGGTCGGGTTGCTCGCGTTGACTCCCCAAGCTCAAGACACGCCCACCGCCAAGCGGCAACGCACGCCGCCGTGTGTAGGGGCCGTAACGGAGCGTCCACACTACAGCTTCAAAAAAAGCTTGGAGCTGGGCGTGTCTGGAGCTTGGGGATTTTATTCAAGCAACACGACCAACAACCAATCACATGAATCTCCCGCCCCCGACATACAAAGCAAAAAACCCCGGGGATTTTATGGGAGCAATATATATATAAACTCCCCAAACAGGCGAAAACCTACCCGTTTCACCCACTGTCTCTGCCACCTCCCTCCGTGCCTGGTTCCTCCGGTTTGTATCCCGGTAGGTGAAGAGGGTCTGGTCATACAAAACCGGGTGATTGCTACGGCGATAGTTAGTTTCTCCTCCAACTTTTTTTGAAATATAGAAATGAACGGCGGGATATCTCTCCCAGCTTAGACGCGGTTTGATTGGCTACGGCTTCAGCTGTCAGATTTTCAGAAACGGGATTTGATTGGCTGGCGCTGGCTACTCCGCCGTCTCCGGCGTCAGAAGACAATGTTCAACTTCTGACGCCGAAGACGCCGGAGACGGACCGCTCTGCTACCCACAATTCAGTTCGGCGAAAAAGCGAGGCAACGTGACGTCACCCCATTGAAAGTGAATGGGCAGATTGGAGTTTTCGACGCTGTCGACGCTGTAGTGTAGACGGGCCGTAAGAGTTAGTGGGATCTAAAGGGGGCCCTATTATGCTTTGTCCCTTTCCTGTAGTTTGTAGGGCTGTACCCGAATATTCGTTTGTTGGAGTACTATTCGGGTTTCAATTTCGTTATTGTTCTTTTTTGTTGTCCGTTTTTTATTTATTTTATTTATTGAAATCTCCAATATCAACGTAAGAGCTTGTTCCTCTTCGGGGGTGCTAACACTTAACCATAAACGTTATCGTTTACTTTCTCCAGCTTTATATGTAGATATTACTTTTCTCCATTAATCTCCGTCACGTTGTTTCCATAGCAACAACAACTTCCTGTCAACTGCGCTAACTCTCCTTCAAAATAAAAGCATGTCCATACAAAATAGAAAGCCAAGCCAAATTACACTTAAGACAAATACAACTGCAACGAAAGTAACAAACACAATGCAATATCCTCTTCAATTTCAAAGAACATAAATTGGTTTACATTAACAAATAACTATAAAACAACACTACTGTGTAGAATAACAAAAAGAATGCCGTGAATAAACCGAAATACACGTGTCGAAGCGGTTCGCTGCTGATTACTACGCACCCCTGCGCGAGGAACGAATATTCGCTGCTGATTACTACCGAATATCCGGAGCCCAAATACAAAAAAATTGTATTTGGGACAGCCCTAGTAGTTTGTACGTTTTTGTTCATGTAAATGGTCGGCAAAGTAAAATACCAAAGTTCTATCCAGGGGGAGTTTCTCTCACACACTCCGCACTTGCCTGAAATGTCACGATTGTAGTAATTTCTTTACTTCCGTAACATAGTGACATCACTACGTGAAACTCGTGCTTCTACTGGCTACCACTTGATGCTAAGGGGCAGGACATCGCTAAGTGGTTGACCAATCAGAGCAGGCTGGGCTCTGGTTTCAGATAGATTGCAAATAACTTGCTGTAGCACAGGCAGTATGAGGAAAATTAAAGCATGCAAACATGTCAGAGTAGAGAAATTAAATCTAAAAGATGAACCTGAAAATGAGCATATTAGGGCCACTTTACTCTAACCAAAGCATCTACAAATCTCACTTGGTAAACTATTCCGCTGAGGTTTTCCTCCCCGAGCACCTGTGACGGAAAACTCCTCATTACATACATTTTGTACGAGGCAGAAAAAGGTGACTGAAACAAGGGAGCTGAAAAATGTGGGCCATCATCACAACAAGTCAACACAACTTGTCTTCAGCTGAGGAATTATGAGAGTGTTACCTACATGTGGGTGGACAGACCGTGCTCACAACCTGCAGTGACGAAGAAGTTGTCTCTGTCCGCAGAGGCAGCCATCATGGCGGTGCTGTCGGTGCTGTTGGTGCCAGATGGCGCAGTCTCCTGGAATGCGTGAGTGAGTAACGTAGGAAACTCAATGTGTGACATGATTGAATAAAACAGACTTTGGGAAAGGAAACCGCATTACGCAGAGCTTAGTCAGTAGCTTCCGTACTTTTTACGATATTATATATTATACAGTGAAGTATTCTTTATCTTCCATAGTTTATACCTTTATCCAAACCTAGTCGGTATCTTTAAGGCACCCTGTGTGGGAGAGAAACTCCCTCTGTAGGGAACTTGGTGATTTTCAATTCAATTCAAAACCTTTATTTATCCAGGTAAAATCCCATTGAGATCAATGATCTCTTTTTCAAGGGAGACCTGCAGCAGTAGGTTCAACAACAAGACATAAACAACAAAAGGACATCATACAGCAAAATGTACAGGGATTACAATTTACATATCTAACCACATGTACAGGTACCAACAGCATCTGATTTTGTAGCATCCAACCAAGCTTTAAAAACATGTAGTGGTACTAGCTTGGTAATTTCCCATTCTTTTTGCAGACTGTTCCATGTTAGTGGAGCTGCACATATAAAAGCTTTCTTCCCTAAGACAGTCCTAGCACTTGGCACATTTAATAAAACCACAGCATGCGATCTCAGGCAATAAGTACTTTCAAAACCAGATTTTAGCCTTTGCAGGCCATTTACATGCATAAAAAACACACTACAGGAACCCCGAAAAGCATAAAAGGGCCCCTCTCATCCTTACTGAACACTCTATCTTCCATGGTCTATACCTAAGTATATGCACTCATATACGTCATCTTCAGAGTTTACCCTTACTGTGAAGACATGAACTTAATCTTGAATGCATTTTTGTCTAAAAGACTTTTTTCACCGTCATTTGTGGCAGCAAGATTTCATACAGAATTTGATTTATTTTTAAATAAATCACATCATTTGTGGTTCAGTCAACAGAAAACTATCTGAAAAAACAGACTATTTTGAGCTGGTCTGCAACTTTTTTAATTGATAAAACCTTTTGGTTGTGAAGGTTTACTCTTGACCTCACCTTGGAAATAACAAGGACATTTCCTTCAACTTTGAGAAAATATTGAAAAGAGCCAATTGAGTTTATATTTATAATTAGTTTGAGTTTGTATTGCCTACACTCTGGATATACAATAGTCCCACAATGGCAATAGTCAGTAAACAGACTCAAATGTCGGTTCATTGACAGTTATTTCTTTATTCCTTATTCCGTTGTGTCCTTGGGCAAGACACTTCACCTGAACTTGCTCCTGTGGGTATTGTCCACAGTGACCATTGCATGTATAAATAAATATGTGTAATGTGTATCTGTAAAGCGCTTTGAGCACTGTAAAAGCGCTATAATAAATGTATGGAATTATTATTAAAATCATGTCATAATTGCCCAACATAATATATCCTGTTCTTAAAAAAAATATATATATATAATAATAATAATAATAATCCTTATATTTATTATAGCGCTTTATCAATGACTCTCAAAGCGCTTTACAAATACACATTACACATACAGATCATACATACATGTAATGGTCATCTACTGTGGACAATACCCACAGGAGCAAATTCGGGTGAAGTGTCTTGCCCAAGGACACAACGGCCTGACGCAGTGGGGCGGGAGCAGGTTTCGAACTGGAGTTCCCCAACGCCCCCTTGACCTGATGATCAAACGCACAGTCCACTGCGCCACCCGTCCCTCATAATAATTGTATTTTACTATAGCTACGCTGTCAGACGTTAATATTTGTAGATGGCTATTACTAGAAGGTGCAAGTATAGATTTATCCTTCCACAGAATCTGAGACCATATTTCCCTTTTCAATGTTGAAACCACTACAAAGCACCACAGCACTGAAGACAATGTTCAGGAGGAAGGATTTTTTTATTTTTGCACAAGTAGTCTGAAATTGACTCTTAAGTCCTTTTGATAAACACAACAATCAAACACAATGCATGTGCAGAACTCGGCATGATGTGTGCAGCCCAGAGCTAAACAATCCTCTCTTGGCTCTTTGACTTTGATGGAAAACCCTTTTGAAGTGACTGAAGAGCAGAATGCAGAAGTCACTCGAGATTGTAGTTAAGAGTGAGTGAACCACATCATGACTTTGGTGTGCTACTTTTTAAAAACCACCCAGGACACTGCCGGCTCCGTGCCAGAGGGGGGGCACGGAGAGGTGGTGCTGGTTGGGGATGGAGGGTTAGTTTGAAGCATTGATGGAAAGAGCAGCAAAGGCAAAAATCAATATTTGCAGGGTGGATGAAAATTCCCTCAGCTAGCAAACCAGTTGTCTGGAGGAGTTTGGCTGCTTCTGTTCCCTGATGTTTTTTACTCCGGGTGCCCTTTATCTCTTGCCAGAATCCCTCATTCGATGTGCTTCACTCTAGAGCTCTTTATCATACAGATTGAAAACCGAGGGAATCGCCGAGAAGTGAATCACATGTGATTTGGAATTCAGCGTCCACCACATGGTTGTGCACCTACTTCACTCTTTGAGCTATGACCTTTCCTATTGCACCTCATTAGCACCATTGTGCATGAGGGTATCAGTATGTGTGCGCCTGTAGCTTATTGATGCATTGGTGTCCGAGTCACTGCTGCTTTTACCAAAAGCTGATAAATGAAGGCCAGCTTCACCTCCCTCACCCAGGACCCCTTGCTGCCCCTGGCTAGTTTCTCTTGAGGGGACACACAATGCTTAACGAATGGTTAAGTAGGCATTAGGTAATGGGTAACTACTGTTTTTGATGCATTACTTTACTTGAGGGGACACACAATGCTTAACGAATGGTAAGGTAAGCATTACTTAATGGGTAACTACTGTTTTAGTAACGGTAAGGTAATCATTAGGTAATGGGTAACTACTGTTTTTGTTTGCGTTCCTTGAGTTTACCGTACCCAAACGGCCTAAGTAATGGTAAGGTAAATCGGATCCACCTCCACCAGTTGATCCAGGGTGGGACCCAAGCCAGCCGAAGATGGCAGGTTTAAATGTGCCCTGCTGCAGCGGACCATTGCTTCAATCAAAGTCTCCCAGGAACTCCTCATTAAGTAACCATTAACGAATAATTCATTAATACAGTACCCCAGTCTGTTTACCAGCAACTAAGCATTAGTTCACTCAGGAACTCCTCATTAAGTAACCATTAACGAATGATTCGTTAATACAGTACCGCCCCAGTCTGTTTACCAGTAACTAACTAACCATCCATCGCAGTCACTGAGGAACTACTCATTAAGTAACCATTAACGAATGATTCGTTAATACAGTACCGCCCCAGTCTGTTTACCAGTAACTAACTAACCATCCATCGCAGTCACTGAGGAACTACTCATTAAGTAACCATTAACGAATGATTCGTTAATACAGTACCGCCCCAGTCTGTTTACCAGTAACTAACCATTAGTTCCTCAATCGCAGTCACTGAGGAACTACTCATTAACTAACCATTAACTATCTAGTAGTTCCTCAGTAACTAAGCACATTTTGTGTACCTTATTGTAAAGTGTTACTGGAAAAAATATACTTTCCCGAACAACGTAAACTTAATAAACTATTTAATGGCCCGTCCACACAGCGGCGTGCGTTGTCGCTTGCCAGCGGGCATGTCTGAAGCTAGACCAACAACCAATCACCTGAATCTCCCGTCCCGGACACACAAGCAGCGGTTTGATTGGCTAGAGCTTGTACTGGCATATGATTCGGGCCGTAAGAAAATAATCATGTCATGTCATAATGTCATTTCTGTTCAGTCCCAGCAGAGTCCATGCAACACATCAGTCATGCTACTCTGCTCCATTGGCAATGAGGCAATCAGTCACTATGTCACAGTGAGCGTGTGTCATATGGTGGCAGTGATGGAGGGCATGGGCTAGTAGGGGTGCATTCTTGTTTTTGGCTGGATACATCTCTAATGGCAGCTCCCAGTTGCTTCTGCCAAAACACTTGGTCTCAACAACAAGCCGCTGAATGCATCCATGCAGGAGCCCCCTTATTGCACGAGTTGATAGCCCCCGGCAAAGAAAAGTTCTCCATCTAAATTTCACATTGACAAGAACTCTGCTGTGAGGGTAATTGTGGATTTGTTGCCATGCACTTTGAAACGGAGTGGGGAACAGAGGAGGAGAAGGGAAGGAAAGGCAAATCGAGAGCAGTGGAGTGTAACATATGATAGAACAATCAGATAACTGCTGTAAAGCAACATTTACTTCTCAATGTAATTGCAATTTAGTAATGAATAATCAGTCACACAAAAATGTACTTCAAAATTGCATATTTTGATTGCATTACATTCTGCCTGACCATGTAAGTGCACTTCAAATCTACATTATGCTATTAGCAATTCTCATTATGCTATACTCTTCCATGCAATACTGTCTATGCAAGTACTCGTATAATACATGTAGTCCCATTCAGCCTGGATCATAATGGTTTGTCTGAAAACTGTAAGGTCTTTTTTCATATCTGTAAAATGTTCCTTAAATAATGCTTCACGTTACAAATCACGTTATAACAATCAAGATGCAGTTTTAAGGAAACAGCTGGGTGACTTTTATAAGGGATGTAAGGGTGGCTACTGTGGCCACAATTGTCAATTCAAATGAATAGCACATCTGATTTTCTTTACCTTCGATGCTCTTGAGTCAATTGCTTTAATGACAGTTAGGTTACCACAGGATGAAGAGATGGGCCTGGAAACAATACAACATTCTTAGTGAGGTATGGTGTTTACTTCCCCTTTCTTTGTGGTTCAAATATGTTAATGTTTCTGTGACAGGCTATAAGATAGCGTAACAGAAGACTACAAGAAGTCAATACTTAAAGTGGGCATCATTAATGTAAGTTACTGTTACGTGCTCCCCTCCCTGGTATTGCAGGTGCACCTTATCTGCCCCTGGCTCCACCTCTGCCCAGGTGTTCCCAACTCCAGCTAATTACGGGGAATAAAAGGAAGGCTGGAGGAGAACCATTGCCTCTGACACTGCGACCCATTCTGCTGCCTGAAACTGCAGCAGTCAGTAAACTGTAGTTAGGAGCTAGAGCTCCATTTGGTCATGTCTTTTTGTTTATTCTTTTTAGCCTGGAGAAACTGGTAGTCCAGTTTTCGCGGCTTCATTTATTCCTTTACAGTAGGTTATAAACCTGACTTAGTTAGGGGTGGAAGCTCTGGGTCCTACGGCGCATGGTGTGGCTGGCTCAGGCTCCCTCCACCCTTTTGTTCTTTTTGGCCAGTCCTCCAGACCTTTTTCATGTTCGATTGGCTTGTTTAGAGAAAGACCGCTCAATAAAAGCAAAAGGGTTAACTCTCCTGGTTGTTTCGTCTATTTCTATGTTGCGGGTCTCAGCGTGAGCCACTACAGCTGTGTAGAAGTTGTGGCTGTAACAGTTACATAACACTAAAGATCCCAATTTTGCAAACAGGAATTTAGATTAACAATGGGTAAATAACTGGTCATACAAGACCAAGTAAGCTGTTAGAAGAAACACATATGCATGGAATGGAGCGTGTGCATTTCTATATATTCATTCATCATAAACTGTATTTCTCCGAAGAATATTTTGGAATTTCTTATTATCAAGAGAACGCACTATCAGTTTACATTTTTTTTAATATTTTTGGGCTTATTTTGCCTTTATTGAATAGTACTAAAAAACAAATTTTAAATTAGCCAAAAAAAAGAAACTTTAAAGAATGCAGGTTACTTTTCAGCGTTTACCATTTGACGAAACATATTATATATGAAGGATGAGTTATAATGCTTCTTTACGATATAGTGAAATATTTATATTTTGTATTAAGACAAATGCATATATCCAAAATTGGAAAAACACATTACATTAACAGTAGTGGCCATCATGAAAGCTTCTGTCCCTACCATTTGATTATGTAATGATAACCTGCATGTGACTCATACAAACATATTGGCCGTGGAGAAAAGATGATTCATATTTTACAAATGTAGCCTAATTCACATGTGCAATCGCCCCACTCCTAATGTCAGTCGCTGATTGTAACGTCAGCACTGAGCAGGTGCAGTCCACTACAGTGAATCAGCGGACCTCTCGCCCTGTGCGTGAAACGTCACCTAATTCAGAGCACTCACCCTCTAACGCCTGCTATTTTCTCGCAGGCCCGTTGAACCCTCCTTCCTGCCTCCCTCCAGCTGGCGTCTCCACCACACACCAGATGGCTCACATTGCCGGAAAAACGTTTTCCCTTTCAGTGAGAACGTGACCGATTCTTTACCAAGTGTTCACATCCTTTACCGCCAGTACGGAGGTGGCATGGTGGCTCAGTTGTTAGCACTGTCATTTTACTGTGGGTTTTCTCCGGAAGTTTTTCCTTGTACGATGTGAGGGTCTAGACTCTAAGGATAGAGGGTGTCGTTTTTTCTCATACTGATATTCTGAACAATCTGTGCTATTGTATTAGCTGTAAAGTGTCTCTACTGTAGGCTATTTTTATTATATGTACAGCACTTTGGCTCGACCAAAAATCGTTTATAAATGTGCTATATAAATAAAACTTGATTTGACTGAAACAAGGGTGAGTTGATGTTTTTGTGTGGACAGTTAAGTGTTGGTCAGATTTCCTCCCACTGTTAAAAGACCTGATTTAACTTTAAATGTAACTCTCCATGTTTGCCCTTTGAAGAGCTGCTGCCCTTCCTCTGGTTACTTGACCGCTACCCAAAGTTTATTTGCATACATTTCTTCCATGTATAGAAATAAGCAAGTACATAGAGCAAATGCAGGGAAATGAGACATTTGGAGTAAACTGGATATTTGTGATGCTACTAAAAATGGCAACTATCCCCAAACAACCCACAGAACCATTGGCAGTCGATGGTGTCTCTTTGGTGATATTTGCGAAGAACACTTATCATTGGTCCAGCAATGATTGACTAATCGAGGGATCTTTTTAACCAGCAATGACCATCATTGATTTCTTTATTTTGTTCGCTCTATTAATTCTAGACCTTACTGTATATCAACAGAAAATTGCAATCAACACAAAAAGGTGAACGTCAATGGAATAAATGTACAGCTTTTTTGCAATTTCATCGCATCCTAGTTTTAACAGTTACTTCATTTTCTTTACAAAGGAATCTGAACAAAGATTCATATCAGATCTATTTTAATGATAAAATCTATCCATGTTGCTCCTTGTTCAAATCAATATTCAGAATGACTTTGCATTAAGCACCCACAGTCATGTAATAATTAGATTCGTAATTACTGCATCTATAATATGTAAGAAGTTGAACTTATTGGCATGGTATACAAAGAATTGAAACTTCTGCTCCACATTTTTACAAGCTATATTAAATCTTGTTTAAAAATCACAATAAGTACATCATTTAAACATTACTGACTTTTTTAGCTTTCAATTGTTGTGGCTGTTTTGCTCCAGGCAATATATCAAAAAGCAGAACACGTTAGTCTTTCGCCTCAAAGTACTATTAATACAGAAATTACAGGGCTTTTTTATAAAATTCTATTTTTGAACATAAAATAAGACATAACTGAACCAGACATCTTGTTTGCAGCCGACAATGACATGGAACACACTATTGCAACAAAGCAGACAAACAATGTGGACAGGACAGATTGTGGGACCACATAATGGTGTAAGACCTTTCATTGTACACAGGGACATGACACGGGCCAGGACGGGACACCTAATTATCTGACCTTTTCTTACAGTCAGACCTTTACTAGCAATGTGATGTCAAGTACCTAATCTGTGTCAGGACCATGACCAGTAGAGTTCAAGCTATCAAGGCTTTTAATTACACATGCATGCAATGTGAACACAATTATATTTCCTGCTTATCGCCTCACATTTTAATTACGCAAGCTGTGGGGCATTTGGTTCCAAGTACCAATTCTTTTTTAAATATGTGAGTTAAGGTTTCAGGAAAAAATACAAATATTTCGTAAAATGTTATAAATCTTCTGTGGCACAGTATAACAATAAGGTATGTATACAAATAATAATATGTTTCATAATTTGTAGCTTGGAACTTAAACTAACTTTTTGGGGAGATATACTAACATATTACTACAGATGTTTTTTCGGAATAACAATCCAAACCACAGCTAAAACTATTTGTAATGAGCAAAACTTAAGATCATCATGATTCTTTGTTATACTTAATGGCGCATTTCCACTACAGTGCCGAGGTAGCTTTAAGCGTGCGGGGCCCGTTTTTGGTTGCGTTTCCACTTAGCGTAGTTCCGGCTAGCGGGTACTATTTCACAGTTTTCTGGCCCCATAAAATCGAGGTTCTTTCCGGGCCATCAACCAGGCTGAGTCGGGCTGAGTATGCTAAACTAGAGAGAGAATCGCTGGCAAGGGGGCTACAACTACAACAAGATGAACATATTTGACGGTGATTTAATTGTAATACATGTTTCAATATGATGCCGAAGTAACAACATACTGATACCGGTTAGTAAAAACCATAAATTAATGCTTTGACAAGTCTGCAGACAGACGGCAGGCGAAAAACCCTTTTAAAATGCGTGTGGTCTGAATGGAGATCGGCTAAGCTAACGCAGCATATGCTCCGACCGTCCACACTCACAACAACGGCCTATACAGACATAAATAAAGCAGCGACTGTATTCTCCATGACACAGGCAGTCTGTGGTTTGTACTTGTTTAACTTTTGTCTAGTTTCTGAACAGATATGAGGAGCTCGGAGTGCTAACAGCTGATGTTGGTTTTGTGTTTCGCATTGAAGATGACGTCACGGCTCCGCCTACACTGCATTACTATAGATACTGTCCCAGTTCCTAAACTGTAATGAAAATGCGCCATAAAGTGAGCCAGTCCTAACAAGGCCTAACGAGGCCTAGCCATACCGAGCGAGGCCGTGTAGTGGAAATGCGCCATTAGTGTATCAGTGTTATTCTGCGATTGGAAGTCATATTTAGCAGTATTTTTTTAAGCCCAAAGCTAAACTATGTTCACCTGAGGAGTGAGGATGTGTCTAAGCTCATCCTCAAATGTGCCACTGATATGATCCACATGGTGCAACCTTGACCAGTTGTGCTCAGCCGAGAGTGCAACGCTCAGCCATTCGGGGTTTCCGTGGTGATCATCTGGCTCCCAGTGATGGGGCTGAGGTTATATGAGATTTTGCTTTTCTAAAAGAAATGACCGGGTCCTCTGAAAGAGCCATGATAGAATGTCAAGAATGTTTTTCAATCAGCTTTCACAACTCTCGAGTACCCTGGAGTAGATGGGGGAAATTGAAGTGCCAAACTTTTTCTTCCTTTTTCATCCTTTTTAAAAAGAGAAAACCTCCTGGACCTGATGCACCACAAGGCAGAAAGCTGTCTGAAGGCTGGGCAAACACCCAGGGATAAAGTGAAACCCAAAGAAACTTTGAGATTGTAAAAGAAGCCATGATACTTTTCTTTGCTTCACACCGCTGTCCATCCCGGTTTGCAATACCCATGAGGGATTGTGAGGAAGCATGGAAATGATATCCGCTTTCTCTCTGGTGTTCTGCAGATGTCACGCCTGTGGTCCAGAATTTTTCGAACTAGAAGTAGAATTTAAGCAACAGTGAATGTGTTGGGCCAAAAAAGGGAAGCGATGCATCATGAAAATGGCAAATGTAGATTAAGCCTCTTGGTACATCTGTGTGCTGAAAGCTTGTGCACCTTGACAAAGTCATCATCAAGGTTACCACTTACTGTTGGGGAAATCTTTTCCAAGGCCCATAACTTTGACCCAGTTTATCAGTTCATACTGTCCCGACTGAGTGTTTTGTCTCCCTGTTCCTGCCTGTTGGCGTCAGCTGATCGAGGTGTTATGATTCTATCTTGTTATGCACAATGTTGATTACTCTCTCTGAACTAGTTAAAAGGTCTATCGAGAGACAGGCTCTTCAGAATTGACGTGGCAACTCAACCGTGCAGTCAGATCCGTGACTGTTGGACTTGTTTTGTGAATTCTCCGGCCGAAGGTCCTGAATAAACCATCAGTGTTTGACATCAAAGCTCCAGCTCTCCCCGTGTCTCCCCCTGCATTGCTACTCAGAAGTTTCCCCCACACTTACTAATTGATCATTTGAGTTTCTGCCAGTTTACACATTAGTATTTTAAAGGCAAATATTTCATCAATACCCAACAAGACACTTCAGCTTATGCGAGAGAGGACATACAAGAAGAGATAGGATGGGAATGTGGAAGTAGTCAGCATAATCTTGAAGCTCGATCTGCACATAGCCCTAGCCAACACCTTAACAACTAATGAGAATACCACCTATGAGCCACTTTGCTCATCACTGACCATCCTCAATAAAGCTTATTTGGAGCAAATCCCAGTAGCCCGTTTCCAAAATCTTGTGCAAAGTCTTCCAATAAGTATTGGCTGTATTTCTAGCAGCATACTATGTAATGGCCAAGGTTTGGAAATACACTGTTTCCTTAATCATATTGTTTATTAATCCTAAACCTATTGTTCTTGTTTCTATTACATCTTTGTTTGCATATCTACATAATTGAAGTCGTGGCTGTTTACCAATTTTTATTGTGTTTCAGTCCAAACATCAATTTAATAACCACACTTCGACATATACATTAAGTCAGTTGCCAGGTTATTAGGTATACTACAATCTCAAATTAAAGCAGTCTATAACAGTCCTGAAAAAAATCCTACATTCATGAGGGTTATCACGTTGACTGTTGTAGAAACTATTTTATATTGAACTTACTCATAATTTAAGAAACCACATTTTGGCGATGCTGCCAAACCAAATTCCATCGCACTGCGAGGCACATCTGGTAGGATCACTATCCATAGTTTGAAATGCAGTGAAATTAAACATGGTCAACAGTGTGATAACATTATTTAAAAATAGGCGCAATCTTAGAAACTATAGATTCAGCCTTAAGTGTTTTGAATGACAAACCTTTTCCCTAATGATGTGCTGTTTTGCATGTGGTGTGCCATACATTGCCCGTATCAGCTAATGTTCCCCATAACGGTAAGGAGAAGGAGACAGGTGGCCAGCGACCTGTGAGAGCAGGTCCCTCCGGAGGCGGGCTGATGATGGTGAAAACATGTTCTGGTATTGTATTAATCCAATTCCATGGCAGTAACGTGGAACATCCAGCAGCTGTCTGAGCTTTATATAGAAGAGCCTAGGGGATGAGGAACCTGCAGTGATTCAAATGGCACAAAGGCACAGGGCCTGAAATACAGCACTTCCCCTGGCGTATAGATTTCCCCGGCTGCTTTTTGCCTTTCTCTTCCCCTTTCAGCATCACTCTGCTTAATTTTACATTCCCTTCAATTTCCTCATTTGCTGTCTCTTATACTCTGATGGCCTTTCTGCCTATTTCCCTGCCTGCAGTTCCTGTCTTTCATCTTGCCCTTACTCCCCAATTGCTCGGGCAGTTAGATCCAAAATCAATCACTTTTTTCTCCACATTCACTCACGTTCTCACCTTGTCCTTCTCGCATGGCTTTGCTCTCAACAGGGACTCTGGAGACTTTTGAGAGGTGCTGCATTACTCACAAGGGAGTGAAGCAGCAGCTAAAAGAATATTGATGGGTATAGTTTTTGTCTAGGCTGTAAAATGTCTGCATTGTTTAATAAGGCTGTTGATCAGTACCAGTGACCTTATAATTTCTTTACAAGGCGCTGAGATTTGAAGATTGACTTTCTTGCCCACACACACGCACGCGCACACACAGTTTTCCAGTCACTTAACAAATGGGGTGCAGTGACCAGTGCCACAAGATATTTCAGTCATAAAGGCTAATGAGCCCCATTCTCTCTGCCAAGAAAGCAACAGTGACCGTAATTGCAGTATTTTGCATCACAATACTGCATTCTGCCTCTTCACAAAGCAACTGGAGCTGGATATCGAAACGGCAGCGATGGTAAAAACAGGGTTAATCAACCGTTTTCTATAAGGGGCTTTGGTAACCTCATGGTGATTTGTCCAATAATTACAATATGGAGAAGAGAATGTGAAGGCATGAAGCATATGAGATCCACCTGAGCTATATTGATTACTCACAGTGCATTTTATGGAGTAATATTTGTATCTTTATCAGTCTTGGTCAGAGCAAAGAAGTCAATAAAACACTGATGACTGAAATGGTTCAACATTTCTAAATAAATTGAGGATTTCAATAGAAACATCATTTCTTCTTCAATTTTATTTTATTTTATCTGAGTTTGGATCTATCATCTATGACGTTTTTGGTTTTACATGGCTCTCCGGTTGGGTGGTCTTCGAATGAACAGCAAATGTTACTTTCTAAGTATTTGCTTGAACATTTTGCACTCATATTTCTTGACATGTTGGAGTTTTTTCTTCTTTCCGAGTGCTTTGGGGCCAAACATGGAGGACTTTGGGGAAAGGCTATTTTTTAATGCACAGTATTTTTGTTGTAATTGAATTGTTGTCCACTGGGGCAAATCAGCTTGATGTGTTGTCATGCTGTTTCCACACCATGTCACTTCTACATTGCTACAATTTTATTTAGCAGTTTCTAGCAGTCTTCTAGGGTAAAACAATTGTTTAAAATAAATGTTTCACTCAATTGTCAGCAGTGTTAAGAGTATTTTTACCTATACAGTACATGGTGGGCCGCACTGGGTTGACGGTCATCAATTCATTATGCCGGGCCACTTTAAGCTTAAAGCATTGGAGTATCCTCCCTCCTCATTATGTCCCTTCCTTCTCCTCTGCTAACAGTGGTGACCTTTCATCTCTGCCGTACCAATGATTGCAGTGCCTGAGGTACTGTGTTTTAACGGGCGGAGAGCAAGGGAAAGAAAAGAAAGATAGAATGAGCAAGGGAGACAAAATATAGCTCATAGTTACCCTACCCTGAACAGACCACTGATGCCGGCCCAACCCCCCTCCTCTCTTTTCCCCCTCGCTCCTCTCCCCTCATCTTTTCTCATTTCGATTGAAGGCTAATGTTCAGGTGTCACATGCCTCTGCCTCGTGAGCCCCGTGTGAGCTCCGAATTTGCCCAGTAGCGGCCATGACTTCTCATTTCGAGTTGAAACTAAAAGGGTACGCACACAAAACAAATGAGAAAAAGGTTAATGTATTCCAAACACCTTATCTACATTGAAAGAAGACATGTCATCTTGTCGACATGGCTCCTATAAGACTGAACTCGAACAAGCAGACAACACACCGGCTCCCCTTACTTACTTAATTGATCCACTCAGAGAGAACTAATGCAGGCTGTTTTCCCCTGCCAGTGGACCATAGTGAGCCTATTAAAATCCTATCGTTACTTGCCTTTTTCTACAATGTGCCCCTCATTAAGAGCCCATGGCGGCATTAAATGAACAGTCCTGAAGACAATGCCGAGAACTCATGGATTTGATTATAATATCTTAAATGACCTCCTAAACATCACAACCAGTAATATCAACACACACTGAAGGGATTCATCAGGACTATCATACTTCAGTTTTCATAGTGGCTTGAGGAAAAGCATGCATTAAAGCCTTCGAAACAATTGCTGTCGTGATGGAAGGGAGGAGGACCCATCTTGAAGGGAATGATTACTCACTCCAGCATGTGTGGGTGCTCACAGAACACGCTGCAAGCACAAATCTGTGGAATACAAGGGTCTTTACGCACAGCAGTTGGTTGCCATGTGGGCACATGCTTTTAATGGTATTGACCTGTGAGATAGAAGAGCACAGGTTTCTTTAAATGTTGCACAATGGGGAAGATGGAGAGTTATAACTTCGACTTAACATGCACTCAGAAACACATTTCACAACTGAAAGAAGCTGTTTTTGAGATGGGGTTCATTTTATCCTCTTTATCTCAGTCAATCGTATGCGAATCAGTGAAGGTGTCCTTAAACTTTACACATGAAGTTCCAATGTGAGGCTCAAAAGAATAAAGGCGTAGGTAGCAAAACTTCTAGCATTTGTAATCTCTGCCAATTTAAAATCCTCCTGGCGAATGATTGTGAGTGCCTTTAAAGAAGATATACGAGCCTGCATACTTACCACCCACTCAGCGTCTTCATGCAACAGCAACTTTGATTGTGATGATAGCTTTTTTTTACCAATGCGTTATCATGATCTGAAATGTAAATGGTACTAATCAAATGCTATCCATCAGTCTATCTGACCTTCCCAGTCGTGCAACACACTCCTTGTTTGTTTAGCAGCTTTCGAATGCTCAAGTTATGATGTGGTTTAAAGATTTATATTTAAAATATGAAGACATCAAGCATGAAATTGATGGAAATCCTATCTTTTCATCAGAGCATCAACCCTCTGCCACTTTAAAACATTGACAAACTGTCTTTTAAACACTGTGCAGTATTCCTTTTTTCTCTCTCAGTGAAGGTGCAGACATGGCAGTGGAGGACAGGTTCCTTATTAGGGGTATAGACACGTCAACGTAAGCTGAACCTGACCACTTATTGACAGTTGCAGTGTTTCCACATCTGTATTATCTCCTTCCTGTCTTTCCAACAGAGCCACAGGAAGGAGATGATCATTGGCATGCTAGAGGTAATGGCAGTTGAAAAATACATTTGACTATTGCACTTCCAATATACATGCACATATTTTACCTACAATAATGCCAACATATGAACAGGTGTGATAACAAAAGCCATAATAATTCCTCCTATCCAAGGGTTTCAAAATATGTGGCAAATGGGGAGGAAATAACATGGATGGCAAATATCACCTGCGCACTAACATCACATCACAAAGAGTAATATAATGACAAATAAACCACTGACTTCACCCTGACCGGCTGGAGTGCTCACCCACTAAACAAATAAATTGGTTATTGAATAAACAAAAGAAGAACGCTAAAATTACCACAGTCCAGGACATATATGCTTTTAGCAGGGGCTGTTTGGATTCTGTCCAACACAAGGTAAAATTGAATGACATTTAGGGGGGACTGAAAGGTCAGGTGGTGGTTTCTGTGCAAGCGGGAGCAATTACATTTCCAGCTGTGTCAAGCATACCATACTGAGAATCATTGGGAGAATGGGAATAAGGGGTCATTGTGGATCAGCACCTTTTTGCTACATTTCAAAGTAAATGCTCTTTTAAATTGGCTATGACCCAAGCAGTTGGATGTATGGAGGTTAAGATATTGCCCTTGCACTAGCATCGATATCATTATTATACACTACATCTCACATGTAGCTTTTAGAATTATTAGCATTAAGCATTTAAGCTAGCATCTAGTATCTTCTGAATAACTATAGATCATAATAATCACCCCATATAAATCTCCTCTCAATAAGTTATTCTTTCAGGTTATCATTACTGTTTGTACAATGGCCAATTATCTGTGTATCAATTTAGTTAGGCTGGATTAAAGGTGGGTTAGGTAGAATTTGAAAATACACAGCCGGAAAAAATCTGCCACTTCCTTACAGAGCCCCAACTCCAACACACACGAACGCGCACATGACCAATGAGGGCACGAGATAAGTTTGTGCACAGATGGAAGGCTGACAGGCAGGTAGGCCATCCAGTTACTTTAGCCGGGCCGGCTCAGATGATTGGTCGTGCTTTTTACAGCGCCACGGCTTCCACAGATGACATTTTTTTAATGGATTTTTTGTCAAAGCACTTAAGATATTCATTTGTATCGGGATGTTAAGAGCATTCCATGGAATATAACAAAAAGTGTATCTCGAGCCGGTTTCTCAAACTTACCTACCCCACCTTTAAGTGATTTATATAAAAAGTGCATGATAATGAAGTTATTATTAGTTTTAAACAGGAAATCTGAAACGGGCTAAATAGTTAAACAAGAAGAACACTTCCTGCATAGAAATGATCCTGAATTAGAGAAAAGGAAAATGTTAATAATGCCGGTATCAGAAACTGCCTCTGGAAAAAGACTCATTGACATAGAATACATATGATCTCCATTCCATATAGGCTTTATTTCTGCCATTCACAAAACATGTCGCCTCCTCTGGATTCCCTCTCCAGTGGCCCTCGGGTCAAAGGAATGACTGTGATAGCAACGCAGGCGCCGGAGGGAGAGGAAGCAGAAGCGAGGTTGCCGTGCAGGCCTGCTTGCTAGGCTAAGGAAGCGGCTGCACCGACCACCACTACCAAGCCTCTTCCTCGCAAATGCCAGGTCCATCGTCCACAACATGGACGAATTTGAGGTACTACTAGCTGCTAATACGAACGTACGCTCACACGACTGCTGTGTGATGATCATCACAGAATCCTGGCTACACCCGCGGATTCCGGACGCAGCAGTGCAGCTACCAGGCCGCTCTACCCACCGCTACGACAGGAACAGCGCTTCCGGTAAGAGCCGAGGGGGTGGTCTGTGTGTTTACATCCACAACGACTGGTGCATGGACAGCAGGGTTACACATACACATTGCTCTCCCGACCTGGAAGTAATGTCTATCATGTACAGACCCTTTTACCAGAGAGCTGACGGTGGTGATAATTAACACTGTTTATATCCCACCTGATGCTAACGCCAGCATTGCACTTGACCACCTCCAGAGCTTAATAAATAAACATCAGAGGTCCCATCCCGACGGAGTTCATATTGTTGCTGGATACTTCAATCATGCATGTCTAAAAAATGTGCTTCCCAAATGTGTACAATATGGCAACCCAGTCTCACGGCATTTCGTGTTCACCAACACGATTTTTAATCTATTGATTTGTGTTCACCATCACGATTTGCCCCTTTTTTTCGTGTTGCACAGCACGATTTTAAAAGCAATGTATTTCTACTGGTAACGTGTTTCGTGCCTGCAGGCTGCAGCACGTCTTTTTCTCCGGTCGGGTCGTGGAAGACCGGAAGCTGTGTGGTTCATAAAAACATGTTCTTACTCAATATCAAGCCACAGTTATTGCTTTTATTTTAAATCGTATAATTTCGGACTTTTGTTGCCGTCTGTGAGGAAAATAAATGGGGCTCAGAGTCTCAGGATACTGAAATCTGTATTTTTAAATATTTTTTTCCTTCTAATTTGTTATTCTTTTCAAAATAACACACTGTTATTTACTCACCAATAACACACAATTATCCTTGCTTTTATTTATTGGTTTAATTCCATAATCTCGGGCTTTTTTGGTGTCCGTCAGGAACTGAATTTCAAAATAAAAATAACCGGAAACAGACGTAGGCCTATAAGGGACAGTTCGAGCATCATTGCGATTGTCAACATTTCTGAGTTTAGGATGGCCGAAGACACTACACTACCCATAATCCCCAGCTATCGTTTAGGACTACAGTCCCGTAAGGTTACGCAGAGCGTCAAACAGCTGTGTGAAATGGAACGAAACCACGCCAGACTATCCAAAACTGCAATCGAACACCCCTCCAGAACTACACATGCTGGCTATTGTGTTTCGCAAAATGTTCTATGGGACGTCTCTACTGAACGTTTTCGTTGTTCCCACAATTAGAAGTTGCCATTATTAAACACATTGGTGTTATCAAATGTAAAACATATAATTAATAAATGGGTGAAAATCACTTGTGTCCATAATGCGCAGCATTAATATATACCCACATGACAGCTCATTGCTACTTTGTAATTCTACTCCACTACAATTCAGAGGTTAACCTGGTATTTTTACTCCACTGCATTTATTTGAGTTACTTTGCAGATTCTGATTAATTATGTGAAAGATAAACAACCCTTAAATCAGACTTTAGTTACACCTGAGTAAAATTCAGGTAAGGTGATTGTCAAGTGCCAACAATCAGGAGAGCTATTTGATAGTTGGTGCTTGAGAAGACTAAACATGTATCTGCAATTGACATGAATGGAAACAAGTAATAAAGTATATTCATTACTCGTTATTCTCTACTAATAGTTAATTAAAGACTGTATATTATGGCTATTTTGCACATCCCTTTCAAGATTTTCAAAGGTTTATTGACATATCATACACAACTACGGTGTAGTTATGCAATGAATGAAAAACTTGGGTCACAGGTTCCTCAACAGTGCATTACAAGACATCTATCAATATGTGTGTACCTCCACCATTAAACTGTCATATTCTGCACATTTCTTATTCTATCTACATACATAAGAGTATAATTAATGTGTATAATATCAGTTAAAATAAGTGCTTCAACATAGTTAACATTGCAGGAAAGCAATATATTAGACGTTAATTACTTTGTCAGGCTTAATATTTAATATTTAATGTTTAAATAAAGGTTAATCCGTTATTCTGTTTTGCACCTCCTCCTATTAATATCTTTGTACATCCTGCACTAAACTGTTTTATTGTAGAGATCACTTATAGTATTTTCTTGATTTTTTATATTCTATATTTCTATATTTCTACTTTCCCCTGTTTAGAGTTCTAGGTGAGGCCCCGATTAATTTATTCCGGTAAACTACTCTGACCTCACTAATTGACCCGACCGAAGTTACTGAGTCTATGTAAGTTTACTGCTTGGCTCAGATCCACCAAACGTCAGCAAGATCTCACCTCTATTAACTCCCCGAAGAACCAGGTTCAATTAACTGCTGTTTCTATTCAGACAACTCTTTTTAATCTGTTTAATGCGATCCTGAAGGATTTTGGTATCAGTAAATGGGGTGTGTTCCTACCTAAACATGTGTGTGGCAGGGTGCAGTCTTACCTTTGAAGCAGGAGAGGAGAGCACAGATTTTCCCTTTTATTGTCCCAATCCAAAAGGTGAGATCAGTTTATTTGAAGAAAAAAATAGGTCCAAACCAGTACAGAGTCTTTACCTTTTAACACATTATAATTATACAAAACATATCAAAATGGGGTTATACATTTTTTATCTAAAACCTTAATTCATATTCAAAAGTCCGTGTATGGATCATATATTCCGGATAGCTCTATTAACCACCAGCATAAAACCCATGTATGGATTCCGTTGGTTATAGCAACTTTCGGTATAAAATCATATATTCCGGATAGCTCTATTAACCACCAGCATAACCACTTACCGAGAGCCGTCCAACCCAGCTCTGAAAGACAGAGCCTACCGGGAGAGAGTATACCAGGGGTTTCGCCCCCTCTCCCCCCAACGAAAAACAAAAAAGCCAGTCTTTTTATGCTCAAAAAACCGGATAGAAAACCCACAAACACCTCCTCTATACCCAACCAACATATTCTATTGGCTCTGGCATAAGACACACCTTCCCAAGTTTGTGTAAAACAAAACATGACTAGACATATTCTATGACTATGACATAACCACCCTTTTGAGGCCTCAAATGTGTTTCTGCTTAAGTCCGGAGCCCCCCTCCCTGCTGTGAGAGGAGAGGGAAGAACCTGCCTACTCTCTTATCAGAGATTAGGGCATAAATCATTGTTAGGCCTTACACTCAACTAAACAAACCACTTTGTTTTGTTTATGCTGTAAATATAGAAAAACCTAAAATATGAAGCATTTTCATTGTGGGTTATACAAGAATATAATTGATTATATTTAATTATAACTAACTTTCGTTTTAAGTATTCAACATACTATGAAGCTCTCAACACCCTCTTTTGAAAACGCAAAGTTATCAAACAGCAACAACTAAAATTGTAAGCATACATACATATTCAAAAACCATCAAGAAGCATTCTCATTATGGGTTATACAAGAATATGATTGATCATATATGATTTATAATTAACTGTCGTTTTAAGTATTTACTTCATACTATGAAGTTCTCAACACCCCCTATGAAAGTATGTACTCTTAATATTTTTTTAGTCAAATATAACACATACAAACAATAATTAAATAACGTGCTTTAACCACTAGGAGGTGCACACAAGGTGCACACAGCCATAATAACTTTGTATTATTAGTGTGTATGTACAACATCTGAAGATGTATAGTTGTATGCATGCTTTCACATCATTTTACAGCATATTTCTATACTATTTCAGACTCAGTATTTACATTCTTACATTCAAAGAAAATCAGTAATATCTTTGAAAACTACAGTCCTTTTCTATCAGCTGTGCACCGTTATGGTGTAAATATAACCTATCTATGAATTAGATCAAATGTAAAAGTCAGCCGAATTAGTGTTGATACTGCAAGGAGACGTATTGTGTCAAGAGAAATTGAAGATGTTGTTTAATTGTTGATATATTTATGATCCACGTCAAGTATTCAGTTTCGGCGCCATTTCTTCCAGTTTTTCCAAAGGTCTTCTCATCAGGGCTCTCTAAATAAAGAACTACGGCAGATATGTAATATGTAATGCAGCCGAACCGTGTATTACAATGCCGTTATGTGATGACTTTCAAAGAGAAAAGCAAGAGCACTCGGAATTAAGTATTATTTTATACTTTTAAAATGTTTTCCGGATTTCATATAATATAAACACCAAATCCCAGCATGCATTGCGGCTAACACATCCAATCAGCGAGCTTAAAACCATAGCTGAGGATCTTGGGTAATCGCTCGAAATGCCTACGTCTGTTTCCGGTTATATTTATTTTGAAATTCAGTTCCTGACGGATGCCAAAAAAGCCCGAGATTATGGAATTAAACCAATAAATAAAAGCAAGGATAATTGTGTGTTATTGGTGAGTAAATAACAGTGTGTTATTTTGAAAAGAATAACAAATTACAAGGAAAAAAAGATTTAAAAATACAGATTTCAGTATCCTGAGGCTCTGAGCCCCATTTATTTTCCTCACAGACGACAACAAAAGTCCGAAATTATACGATTTAAAATAAAAGCAATAACTGTGGCTTGATATTGAGTAAGAACATGTTTTTATGAACCACACAGCTTCCGGTCTTCCACGACCCGACCGGAGAAAAAGACGTGCTGCAGCCTGCAGGCATGAAACACATTTGATTTTGATTAAAAATCGTGTTGGTGAACACGAAATGCCGTGAGACTGGGTTGAATATGTACGATGTACCACCAGAGGAAAGAACACACTGGACCGGGTGTATCTAACCTGAAGCATGCTTACAGAGCGGTCCCACTCCCCCATTTAGGACTATCTGACCACCTCGCACTGCTTCTCATCCCAGCTTACACCCCCCTCAGAAGTAACACCAAGCCGGTGGTCAAATATATTAGAACCTGGCCCGAGGGGGCACTCTCACAACTGCAAGACTGCTTCGAACACACAGCATAGGACATATTTGAACAGACAGACTTGGAGGAACACACAGAGGCTGTCTTATCCTACATAGAGTTCTGCACAGACTCTGTAACTGTGGAAAAACGCATTCGGGTCTACCCAAACCAAAAACCATGGATGACAAGAGCGGTGCGGTCTCTCCTGAGTTCCCGTGACACAGCCTTCACGTCGGGGGACGCAGCCCAGTACAGCTTGGCAAGGGAGAATCTGAGGAGAGGCATCAAGGCTGCAAAGGAGGACTACAAGGGAAAAGTGGAGGAGAATCTCGCTCATAACAACACACGGTGCGTTTGACAGCTTTCAACAGCTAACCAACTATAAGGGCAAAACATCTGGCACTACTAGAGCTGACGCCCACCTTGCAGAGGAACTAAACCACTTCTTTGCCCGCTTTGAGGCCAGCAGACCCCCCCACTTTTCTATTCTGCCTCTGTCCCTGCAAACTACCAGCTCCATACCACCTCCCACTCTCAAAGAACATCAGGTGAAGCAGACGATGAAGTCTGTGAATCCTGGACCCGATGGAGTACTCGGAAAAGTACTCAAAGCTTGTGCTGACCAGATTTCAGAGGTCCTGACCAGGATATTCAACCTGTCCCTGTCACAAGCTTGCATTCCATCCTGTCTGACAACGGCTACCATCATTTCTGTCCCCAAAAAGACACCATGAGAGCTCAACGACTACAGGCCCATAGCCCTAACATCGGCGGTGATGAAATGTTTCGAAAGACTCAGCCGACTACATCAAAGCCAGCCTCCCACCCTCCCTCGATCCTCATCAGTTCGCCTATAGAGCCAACAGATCCCCGGATGATGCCATCGCCACGGTCCTTCACACAGCTGTGAGCCACCTAGAAGGCCCAGGCAACTATATAAGGATGCTGTTTGTCGATTTTAGCTCAGCTTTTAACACCATCATCCCTGACATACTAGTGGAAAAACTGTCAAGCCTAGGTTTCCCCTCCATCTTATGCGCCTGGATTAATAATTTCCTCAGACAGTGAAAATAGGCCCCTACTGCTCCTCCACCCGCACCCTCAGCACTGGCTCCCCGCAGGGCTGCGTGCTGAGCCCTCTACTCTACACTCTCTACACACACGACTGCTCTCCCATTCACCCCTCCAACTCCATTATCAAATGTGCAGATGACAATCATCATAGACTTCAGAAAGCACCGTCCAGAACCCGCCCCCCTTCACCTCAATGGAGAGAGAGTGGAGAGGGTCTCCACCTTTAAGTTCCTGGGGGTTCACATCTCGGAGAGCCTCAGCTCGACAGCACACACCACTGCAGCAGGTAAGAAGGCCCAGCAGCGACTACACTTCCTGAGGGTGCTTCGGAGAAACCGACTGAACAAGAAGCTGCTGGTGTCCTTCTACCGGGCGACCATCGAGAGCGTGCTGTCATACTCCATCTCGGGGTGGTATGCAGGATGCTCAGCTGCGGACAAGAAAGCCCTGCAGAGAGTGATCAGGATGGCAGAGAAAAACATCGGCTGCCCCCTGCCCTCTCTGGAACACATCTCCACCTCCCCCTGCCCTCTCTGGAACACATCTCCACCTCCCGCTGCCTCAGCAGAGCTAACTAAATAATAAAGGACAGCTCTCACCCAGGTCACAGACTGTTCTCTCTCCTGCCTTCTGGGAGGAGAGAGAGGAGCTTCAAGTCACGGACAAACAGACTCAAAAACTGTTTCTACCCCTGGCCGTCAGGCTGCTCAACCAACACACATAATGCAATAACTGTAACCATTCTCACACATACACACACTTTTAATGCACTTTATATACTATTTTTATATCAATATTTTTAACTATTTATTCCCCTGTATGATTGTATGTTGTCTGTCCTATTGCCATGTTTTTTAGTGTTATGTATTTGTTTGTATTTTTTGCACACCGGGACAGAGTTGCACTCTGAATCTCGTTATACTCTGTGTATAATGACAATAAAAGGCTTTAACTTAACTGATGAGAAGAGAAAAATGTCACTCATGTTAGTATTGAAACGTGACATGAAATGTCATTCTTGTTTGCGCTGCAGCCACCTCCCTACACACACACACACACACACACACACACACACACACACACACACACACACACACACTCACTCACTCACTCACTCACTCACTCACTCACTCACTCACTCACTCACTCACTCACTCACTCACTCACTCACTCACTCACTCACTCACTCACTCACTCACTCACTCACTCACTCACTCACTCACTCAGTGTACACACACACACACACACACCACACACACACACACCACACACACACACACACACACACACACACACACACACACACACACACACACACACACACACACACACACACACACCACACACACACACACACACACACACACACACACACACACACACACACACACACACACACAGTACACACACAGATCTCTCTGACCTATATCAATATTACAAATAAATCCCTCTTTGACATGTGTGTGCATGAACACAGACACATTCTGACAGATATCAAAATAGATACACTCAGCCAAGCACACACATGCATGCCCATACACCGAGCAGATTAATCCCGGATAAAACGTCCAGCTTTTTGTCAGCTAAGTCAACAGTGGCAGCAAAAGGGCACTGACACACACACAAACACAGCACACACACTACCGCTCCCCTAAAGTAAAGTCTTCTTCTGACAGAGTGCTTCCAATGCAGGGGAATTAATTAGCAGTCCTCGTCTCTTCACACGACGACACACGCAGGTTGGAGAGAGACATGTTGAAGGTGAAGATGGTGTCTGGAGACGGGAGCCAGCTGGCAGAGCCATGATCGTGTGAAATATGTGCTGAACAAAGAGATGAAACAAACTCCGATACAAGTCTAAAACATACAGGGTTATATGGCTGTCTTGTGATATCATGCACCTCCATGATTAATCCCACTATGTTCCGAATAGTGTAGCGTAGGGTTGCACTGCATTTGGACTGATACTGAAATATGATTAACAATACTGCAGGGATCGATAATTTTTTGCATTGTCATTATCTTTCAAAAGTATATATATGATGGTAATTGTGTTTTTCCCGCACACACATTCACGTTGATCAGAAAAATGTTGGATTCATGACATTTTAGTACATGCATGTTAAAGTTGTTTTTTACTCCCAGTCAATATCAAAGAGTATAAAAGATGGCTATGAATACAATTCATGCAGGATAGGTTAAGCTAATCCATTAACTGAATAGGTCGTATTACGCATTTCTAATGCTGATCTGTTAATGCTCACATATGGAAATGTGTTCAGGACTTCAGTTGCATGTCTCGGCACATATGGCATTGACCTGTTGAGGCTTTTCTGCCAATAGTCATTTTTAGACTAATCCTCTTAGACCACTATCAGGTTGACATTTTCGGTTTAAAGGAAAATGTTTTGACAACTTTTAAAGAGATTACAATGGCATTTGGTTCATCCAGGGACATCAGTGGTGCCTGGAGAATCAACCAATGACTTTAGTGAACCTCTGCCTTTTTTATAATCTGGTAAATGTCATTTTTGAATGAATTGGCAACAAAAATAAATTCATTGCAAACACAATAAGTGACTGACATTTCTTCTATTAGCACAATGAGATTAAACATTTTGGTTTTGAGTAAGTTTTGCCCTGGTACAGACATTCATAGTATTTGCATTGAGTGCACATTTGCAATTGTCAATAGCCTACATGCTCCACATACAGCCTTAGGAGCCACTTCAGTAGTTTTTAGTTCATGACCTCAAGAAACATCAATCAACATCATTGGGAGGAGTGTGGTGCAGTGGGTTGAGCGTTGGTGATCAGTAAGGGGGTCACAGGTTCAAACCCCACTGCAGTCAGCATGTCGTTGTGTCCCTGAGACCCTTCACCCCAAAGTGCTCCTGTGGGAATTGCCCACAGCACTGAGTATGTAAGTCGCGTTGGATAAAAGCGTCTCACAAGTTTTAAACTGTGGGTTTTCTCAGGAAGTTTTTCCTTGTACGATGTGAGGGTCTCAGGACAGAGGGTGTCGTGTTGTCATACTGATATTCTGTACACATTGTGAAGACCACTGAGACAAATGTAACATTTGTGATATTGGGCTATATAAATAAACATTGATTGATTGATATGTAATGTAATCAAGAAGATCTTTTAAATGACATAGCTGTGGCACCAACATTCTCACGAGGTGAACAGCATTACATTTGACACCTTCTCGTCTTCTTTCAGTGATTCAGATAACTTGTTTTATACGTTCCTTTAAATCTAGATATTTTCTTCACAATAACACATCCCCATCTTATTAAATATGTGTCGTGCACATTATATACACACACACACACACACACACACACACACACACACACACACATACACACACACACACACACACACACACACACACACACACACACACACACACACACACACACACACACACACACACACACACGTAAATGCTGTTATTTTCCTCATCATCCAGACAGTCTGTGCATGCTGCTTCATGAATATACTAACTGATGCAAGAACAGCCTCTTCCATAATTACACATTTATTTTCTATTGAAAATGCAAAAGTTCTGTCTCTGTTGAGCAGCTGGGGTGAGCAAGTTGTTGACTCGGGGGAAACACTTGCCCTTCAAAACCGGCAAGCCTCTTAGATGACAGCATGCTACAAAATGTGCATTTTTGGAGGACCGAATTGTAGCTATCAAAGCTGTTTTTCAAGGATTTGCATCTCGCAGATATGTCTGTCACTGCTTTACTGGCGCTGATGCACTTTACTATTGAGTGTCATTTGTGGCTTTTTTTTCTTGACTAAAGCACTATTTGTTGAGAGGCAGACCAGCGACAAACAAGTCATTTGCATACCCTCAGCCCCTAAACACACACACCGCTTACTTGTGGCTTTTCTAAACTGCATAATGATGGTAGAAGAAAAATAGGCGCATGTATTGAAGACTGTCTTCGGACTGACAAATATAGCAATACATATAATAATTAGCAAAAGAGGCACTAATAACATTGTGACACTTGAAATTCCAAAAATGTGTGAAGCATATTTTTTTCCTTCTACAAATGTTGAATTTTTTTTGCAATAACTAAAAAACAAAAACTAATGCTCTTCAAAATAACAACACATCCTCACTCCCAGGTCGGCCTATGTTGACGTTATGTCAAGTCCCCTGCCGGCTTTTTCTAACGCAAGGGGGGGGGGGCCTTAGAGTCCATTTTCAACGCAAGGGGAGGGCCCTTAGCGTCCATTTTCAGCTTTCCCGGGATGTCCATATGCTTCTATGGACGCTCATGGAAGCACGGCATTCGTTTGTGTCGACTGCCCTTAAAGGCAATGAGAGCGTCCATTCTCATTGGATAACAGATAATTGTACACCCGGAAGTAAGTATTCCCCTTACTGTCGATTGATTTTACAGTGATATCTGCACTACTCATCGACTAAAAAACACCAGATTATCCTTGTTAATTACACAACATTGATTTGTTTAAATTGTGTGCAATGCTTTTGTATTTTTCCCCTTCGATTCGGAGAAACAAATATTTGTTCTGAGTAAAGGATGGCAGAAGACACTACACTACCCAGAATCCCCAGCTATCGTTTGGACTACACCATGTGCTCTGTTTGACAAACCCCGTGATAGTCCTCAAGCTCTGTGATTGGAGAGTGTGCTCCGAGGGTTACCGAGCCTCGAACAGCACTTGAAATGGGATGGAACCACGGCAGACTGTTCAAAACTGGATTTGAACGGGTCCACCGCGTCCCCCCCCCTCCCCCACCCCGTACCCAGAACTACAATGCTGGCTATTCTGTTTCGCAACATGTTCTCTACTGTATATGGCACGTCTCTACTGGAATTGTAGTTTTAAAAGACGTTTTCGTATTTCCCATAATAGGAAGTTGCCAGTATTAAACTGCGTACATCCCTGGAGGTTTAGGGGACAGGAAACACTCACATTTAAAACATATAATTAATAAATGGGTGAAAATTGCTCGTGCCCATAATGGGCAGCATTAATATATATACCCACATGCCAGCTAAGGTCAGAAGAGCTTTATTTAACAGCTGGTCTTATGTTTGTGACCCCTCCTCTTGTTCATTGATAACATTACATTACATTAATTGATAAGCCTGAAACATGCACTTGTCAAGGTTCAGAGGCAAATTTTGCAAATATGGCAGTAGCCACCGATCAGCTTAAGATAAGATATACTTTATTGATCCCAAGTTGAAACATTTGCGTTACATCAGCATGTGTAACAGTTGTAATGCAGTGGTGTTTATTTACATCATTTAGTATAATCACACAAATTCTGTGTTTTATATTTAACAATTCTGTGTTCTTTATTTATTGATTGTTCAATACCTGACAAGGCCGGAGATGAAATATCTGCATACATCTTATAAGAGTATAATACATTATGTATAATATCAGTTAAAATAAGTGCTTCATCATAGTTAACATTGCTGGAGGTATGCACACATATTGATAGATGTCTTGTAATGCACTGTTGAGGAACCTGCGACCCAAGTTTTTCATTCAATGCATAACTACACCACAGTTGTGTAGGCCTATATGATATGTCAATAAACCTTAGAAAATCTTGAAATCTTGAACGGGATGTGCAAAATAGTCATTATATACAGTCTTTAATTAACTATTAGTAGAGAATAACGAGTAATGAATATACTTTATAAGGATCCTATTAATATCTAATAATAAAAATAATGAAATTCAATAACATGCTTTAACCACTAGGTGTCCCTTTATATCAGCTGTGCACCTTTATGGTGTAAATACAGCCTATCTACCAATTGGATCAAATATAAAAGTCAGCCGAATTAGTGTTGATACTGCAAGGAGACGTATTGTGTAAAAAGAAATGTAAGATGTTGTTTAATGGCTGATATATTTATGATCCACGTCACGTTTTCAGTTCCTCAGGTTTGTCTAGAGGCCTTCTCATCAGGGCTCTATAAATACAGAACTACGGCAGATATGTAATATGTAATGCAGCCGAACCGTGTATTACAATGCCGGTATGTGATGACTTTCAAAGAGAAAAGCAAGCACACTCGGAATAAGGTATTATTTTATTTTTTAAAAATGTTTTCGGTCTGTTTCCTGTATTTGTTAATGACAATGTGCTCTGAGATGTGAGACTGGAATTGCACAGGGGAAAATAACGTATCTTTAGATGCAGATTTTGTTAAACTAATATGTTTGCGCTGTGGACCAACACTATACATTGACGGGGAAGGGGGTAGTAACAAAGATAACACCATTAAACAGTTACACAACATAACAGAAATAATATCGATAGCAGCGTCCCTAGCAACCACCTTGGTAACAATGAAAACGTTGGACGCAATTTCCTGAAGTAATCTTCGTAATAACTAGCAAACTAAAGATCATGTACATCCACTGCACACATCATCTGAAATAACAACTCCTATTTCTCGCATCAAATGACATCAAAACGCATTTTAATGGCCAAACTAACTTTAAAATAGGCATTTTACACCGAGAATAAAACGAAGTTCGGCCATGTTTTTTTTCTGCAGGGAGAAATTTGAAGATCACGTGATGTCAAACAGAGCACATGGTGTAGGCCAAACGATAGCTGGGGATTCTGGGTAGTGTAGTGTCTTCTGCCATCCTTTACTCCGAAAAAAGATTTGTTTCTCCGAATCGAAGGGGAAAAATACAAAAGCATTGCACACAATTTAAACCAATCAATGTTGTGTAATTAACAAGGATAATCTGGTGTTTTTTAGTCAATGAGTAGTGCAGATATCACTGTAAAATCAATCGTCAGTAAGGGGAATACTTACTTCCGGGTGTACAATTCTCCGTTATCCAATGAGAATGGACGCTCACATTGCCTTTAAGGGCAGCCGACACAAACGAATGCCGTGCTTCCATGAGCGTCCATAGAAGCATATGGACATCCCGGAAAGCTGAAAATGGACGCTAAGGGCCCCCCCCTTGCGTTGAAAATGGACTCTAAGGCCCCCCCCCTTGCGTTGGAAAAAGCCGGCAGGGGACTTGACATAACGTCAACATTGGCCGACCTGGGAGTGAGGATGTGTTGAAAATAACAACAAATAATAAGCATACGTTTGAATCCAGAGACATACCTGTGTAATATGCCGGCCATTACTGTATCTGCCAATGTTCTCAATGCTGTGTGTTTTATCCCATTCTGCAAGTATATAGTATTTGCATCAATGATAAATAAAAGTGAAGTTCACCCCAGCCCCTTCATAGGATTTAATATGGTTATGATAGACTCAATGTTATTGACTAACACATTTATGGACTTAATACATAGATTAAAAAATCTCCAAGGCAAGGCGTCTTTAGCTACTCACAGTATGCAATTAGCAGAAAATAACAATGCCATGTGGCGTGTAATTATAAACGGGGATCAACCTCTTCCCCACTCATTACAGCGCCCTGACCTAAATGGTACCAAAAAAGTAATTTAAGCCCAAAAAGGCAGCAATTACATCAGTAAAGCTGTGTCATTTCTAAAAGCCGTCTGACCTCAGGGAGCCCTGACCAATGGAACTACTAATAAAGTCAACTTGTGAGAATAAAAAGCAAACGCCTGCCATTTCCCTGGCTTCTAATTATATATATATATATATATATATATATGTTTACATCAAGAGGCGTTTGTCCAATAAAGCCGTTTTAATTGCGCCTTCTTTTATTGTTTGCTCTAAATCCACTTGGCCTAATCCTAAAGAACCTTGGTCATATTTCCCTAGACAAAATGCAGCTGCTGCTATAAGCTTGTTCTCACATTAACCTCTAACGCCCCAGTCCTCATGTCTCCAGCTAGTGTTCACAAAGCTTTTGCTCAATTTACGAGTAGATTTATATTATAGTAAATGGTGTTTGTACCTTGTTGAACTTTCACAGTCTGGCGAATGCGAAAGAGGAAGAGCATCTGCAGCATATAGCCGCACAAATCCAATCCTACACACACAGACCATTACCCCTCAGAACCTCATATAGTATCAAGTGTATACTGCTCTCAGTAACATCATGACACGGTGATGATGAATGCTGGCAGTAGTTTCACACTAAGTGTTACTCTCATCTTCTGTGCTGGACGTGTACCATAAAGTTAGCTGCCACTACCCAATGGTGGAAAGTAACCAAGTACTGGTCTATTATGACATATTTGTACTTCCCTTTAGTATTTCTGTTTAAATGCTATCTTATATTTCTACTCCGCTACATTTCAGAGGCTAATATCATACTTTTTTTACTAAGTACAGTAAGAGTATAAAAGAGGAATTGATATAGAATTTGTACCATTTTAATCCGTAATATATGACTAGGTAGAATGTGATCTGAATTCTAAAATCAGTATGTTAGCAAATATCTCCGTCACAGTATTTTTGATTTTTACATTTGGTCTCTCACATAAATCAGCCTGAAGTTTACAGTTATTTTGCAATTTCGTACCTTACCTCAATCAAGGTAAGTCATTTTTTGCATTACCTTCAGCTGCTTCTCTAAAACAAAAATGTATTCATGCTTTCACTGTGTCGCAGCTGTTTTCAGATACATGTCACAACAGCACAAACTAGCAGAGGCATACAGTTATATTTGTGTTGACTGCTTGCTGGTCATAATCTCGCCTTGTTGTTTTCATGGACCGCTTGGTGACCCAGCCTTTCAGAAAATAAAACTAGTCTGTCTGACATAACACTTGATAAGGGAAATTCAAGACTAGGTAGAGGAGGACAATCATGAGGGTGTCAGAAGGTTGATTCTCCTCTTTCATAAAAGATAATGGGGAAGCGACAAAGTTTTCCAAAAATGTATTCATCCGCACAGAAACAAGCTCAGTGACTGACACAATTAAACATCTGCAAAAAAAATGCAATGCTCGGTGAGACATATTACTGTATGTGTTGCTTAACCACCCATGGCGTGGTTTTACAGACGGATTTAAACTAGCCTTAAAGGCAAACGTGATGTTTTTAAATTCGTGAATAGATGAGTGCAGAGCAGGGATCAGTTCATGTCCATCGAATTTGCTCCTTAATTGAATAGCCCGGTGCCCCCCCATTGCCTCACACACAGCTCGATCAGTCATAATTAAACCATGTCCCTGACAGGGCCTCTGAGATTAAATAGTCTAGGGATTTCACCCTCACCTTCGGCAAAGGGCACTTCTCAGACATTGGAGATGGAGACAAAAGTCTTCTGTCCGATCCTTCCGGTTGCAGCAGCCTCGAGGATTAGGCGGCTAATATTAATAGGGTAAATGGTATCCTGCAGAGCTGCCAGGAGCCTCCCTGCTCTTACTCTGAGAAAATGTAACATAACAGCCGCACAGAGATGCATGAGAGGACAGCTTTTGATGATTATATGACTGTGGGCCAAGCTGGTCCAGCTGGACTCACAGTTGCACACATAAGGATTGGCACAGAACAAGACTGAGATTATCACAGCTTGACGGGATGTTCTTGAGGTGTACAGGGTATAGGATATGATTACACAGAGGCTGTTTGCTGCCTCAATGTGGTAAACATCTAAGAAATGGGATGGAGTGTGAATATCCCGTGTGATATTCTGCTGAGGTTGACAGACAGCAGCATCAGAGCAGGGTTTCTTAGCAATAGATGCTGTTACTGATATAAGAAAAACGACTAACCCAGAAATGTTATTTATCTTATTTTAACTGTTAAGGAACTTGCAATCTATGATACAATCTCATCTTTAGTTCATTCAAGATGCAGCCTTTAAAAAACACTTTTGGTAGCAAACTTTCTTAACTTTAACTTGGATGTAAGGAACTACATGGTTTATATCGCAATTAAGCTAAATACAATGAGCATTATGGCTATAATTACACCTGCTCAAAGTCAGTTTCTTTCTGTTGGTTTTCTAGGGTGATAATAGGTGCTATTGAACTAAAAGCTAACATTGAAAGTGCACCACAGTGCTGCCAATTATCCAGCCAAGACCTGGCTGATGACGCTCTGAAATGATGTTTGCGTTTTACTGCTGTATGAATTATATTGACAAAGAGACTCTTTCTCAGCTGTCCATTATACCATTCCACACCTGGAAAACCACATGTTTACACCAGATGGTAGGAATATAATTGGCCCATTTAAGGGTGTAAAAAAAAATCTAGATTCAGATAAACCTATAGAATTGTTCTGCCTCTGCCTGAAACAACTAAAATAATAATATTCAATATGTACACCTCGAACTGACAGCTAATGCCTATATCTAATGTAATCCTAAATGACTAAATCAATTAACCATGTATTACTCATCATTAGCAAACGAGACACTTTTAATGTTTTGACAATAACGCTAAACAAATTAAGTTTGCATTTAATTAACAGTGGATGCTGAAATCTCAATTGTTGCAAAGCTATTTTCACAGGGAATAAAAAGAAAAAGCACGATTTAATCAGACGTTATACATGTAGGGGAATTTCACCTGTGTTTATAACACATTAATTGTAAAGCATTGAGGTTTTCAACCTTGCAAATACATACAGTCGCTTACTTGGGTGAGCTCAGACGGGTTGATCTTGATTGCTGATTTGATTAATTGTCTTTCAGGAAGTCAGTGGGATATAATTTTCACTCTTGTGCTTGTTATGCATGAGCACACCATGACAGAGCTAAAGATAATGTGTCCTAGACGGTTTTATACTGTCTTGTCTCATTTGTCCTCCTAAGCCCCGCTGAGAAAGTCTGACACTTTCTCATTTTATAAGTCTGAGTAGAACTTCTGATTAAATCTAACTAGCACAACTGCTGTGACTCTGGCGGAGGACCAATAAACCAACATGACAAGACACCAACCCAACTCTCTTTCGCTAAAACTCTTCTGCAATAAAAAGAAAAAAAAGAACTTTTAGGAAATCAATATAATGTGCTTGTACTTGATTAGGGCCCACAAGTTCATGTGTACGGGAGAAGAAAGTCCTATGTAGAAGGTCAGTAGCATAATTCAGTAATTCCCAGTTCTCTCGGAGATGGCACCACTTAAAGGACTTTATTTATATTCAAATAAAAGCCCACCGGGCCAGCAGCTTCAGCATGACACAGCCAAATACTTAGAGGGAACAGGAAGGACGGAGAAGGAGAAAGCAGAGTCCATGTGTTCAGCGGGTCGTCTTTCAAGCTGAGCTAGTTCAATCAGGCATGTTAATCAGGGGTCATCAACGTCCATGACAGCAAACATTCAATGAAAACGTTGCCACTGATGTTCAACAGAGATGAGTGGCTGTGTTTTCCACTGTCTAGCTTCACCAGGGATGCTGAAGGGGTTTACATTGCAAGAACTGTCTGTCGAACTTCAAGAAACCCCATTTTTTTTTTTTTAATTCCTCCAAAGTTGGACCTGCCTGAGAACGGCTTTATTACTTGGAGCTGAACGGAACGTCGCTGCCCTTGAGCTAAATGAGGATGACAATCTATGAGATGAGTCGGGGAAGACCGATTCAAATCCACTCTGAGTGACAAGTGACATAACTTTCAGATTGAGGACATTAATGAGTACATCTTCATCATGTGGAGTACATCAGTGTTCTATTATCGTCCAGTCTCATGCTCGTTTTTTGATAGTCCCCAGCTAGGAAAAGGATATCAATGTTGTTATAGATGTTTTCAGATATCAAGTTGTAGAAACAAAAATAAGCTTATAGACCGTAGGGGAATTATTTAAAACATTTTGGGGGATATTTTTTCGATGTGGAAATTAAGTTTCTGCACTAACATGTACCTCGAGTCATCCGGGCTCATTTCATGTTGAATTAATTAAAATACAGACACTTATTTACTTTGTGGAATTAGAAGAAGTATTCATCCAGTTCATATTCAGTCTGTGTTCATGTGCAAGTTATCAGTTCATTTTTATATCTTCCCCTATGTATCAAGATAAATATAGTACCTACTACCACCTCATTTGAGTGTGTTGTCTTCAAACTGGCCGGGTCTGCTCCGCTCCAGGTTGCCCTCATTTACTGCCCACCTAAAGCTTCCACTACCTTCCTGTCTGAGCTGTCTGAGTTACTCACCTCTCTCTGCTCCATGTCTCCATCAACTCTCCTGCTCGGTTATTTTAACATCCACGTGGACTCCACGTAACTGCACATTCGCTGCTGAATTCCTCTCACTTTTGGACTGCTTCAGCATCAAGCAACATGTCCAGGGCCCCACCCACATCAAAGGCCACACGCTGGATCTGGTGTGCTCTACCGGCTCTCCGCCCCCCGACCTACAGCGCCTCGACCTGGCTGTATCTGACCATCACGCCATCCTCTTCACTGTTCCGGTCTCTCTGCCCAGGCAGCATCCCAAACGCACCATTACGTTTAGGAACATCAAGACTGTGAGTGCACCAGCCCTATCCGACCTGATAGCTACCCACATGGCCTCAGGTCCCTCCGACTCCACTGTGGATGGCCTGGTAGCCCACTACAACACTGCCCTATCCTTCAGTCTCAAAAAAACTGGCCTCACAGTCCACCTCCTGGCCTTTCGTGAGCATATAAAAACATACAAGGAAGCTCTCTCCCATGCCAAGACACACTACTACTCCCGTCTCATTGGTGCTCAGCAAATCAACCCCAGAAGACTGTTCTCCACCATCAACCGCCTACTACGGCCCCCTGACACCCCCCAGCCCTCAGGGGCTCCCGATCTGTGCTCCAAATTCCTCGACTTCTTCCAGGCGAAAGTCGAGGACATCTATCGGCAGCTCCTGGTGACTGGCCCTTCCCCCCTACCTGCACCTCAGGCACCTGGTAACGCACCTCAAGCGCCACGCCTCTCCCACTCCAACCTCTCCTCCTTCTCCCCTGTGGATGCTCTCCAAGTGGCCAAACTGGTCAGCTCGGCCAAGACCTCCACCTGCTCCCTGGACCCCATGCCCACAGCCCTGGTCAAGGACTGCCTACCCACCCTCTGTCCCTACATGGTGGTCATCATCAACGCTTCTCTGGCTTCTGGTATAGTCCCCACCAGCTTCAAAATGGCCTCAGTCACCCCCATACTCAAAAAACCTGGCCTGGACCCCGACGACCTCCAGAACCACCGGCCGATCTCCAACCTTCCCTTCGTCAGCAAAACTCTGGAAAGAGTCCATCTGTACATGTCCAACCATGAGCTCTATGAGCCCTTCCAATCCGGCTTCAGACAGCAACACAGCACTGAGACCGCCCTCATCAAGATCACCAACGACCTCCTCATTGCTGCTGACTCTGGCCGCCTCAGCATCCTCATCCTCCTGGACCTCTCTGCAGCGTTTGACACCATCTCTCACAACATCCTCCTCACCCGCCTCTCAGACCTCCTGGGTGTCACTGGCACAGCACTGTCCTGGTTGACATCCTACCTCCACAACAGGAAACAGTTTGTCTCCATCAGTGGCTCAAACTCACCCCCAGCCCCAGTCCACCACGGTGTACCCCAGGGCTCTGTACTTGGCCCCCTCCTGTTCACCATTTACATGCTCTCCCTCGGCCAGATCATCCGACATCATGGACTCAACTTCCACTGCTACGCTGATGATACCCAACTCTATCTCAGCACCACTCCATCCTCCCAGCTCCCCCCTCAGTCTCTCATCAACTGCCTGCATGACATCAAGACATGGATGTCTTCAAACTATCTGAAGCTGAACAGCAGTAAAACAGAGCTCATGGTTGTGGCACCCAAGGCCCTGCTCCAGAAGGTTGGTGACTTCATCCTTGAGGTCGACGGCTGCTCCATCTCCCCATCTCCTGAAGCCCGCAACCTGGGTGTGATCCTCGACTCCACCCTTTCCTACCATTCCCATGTCAAATCAGTGACCAAATCGGCTTTCTACCACCTGCGGAACATTGCCAGACTCCGACCGTCACTCTCGGAGTCGGTTGCCGAGACCCTGGTGCATGCATTTGTCACCACCCGCTTGGACTACTGCAATGGTGTCCTGTTCGGGGTTCCCAACAAAACCCTGGACAGGCTCCAGTATGTCCAAAACTGTGCAGCTCGGGTCCTCACACACACAAAGCCGTGGCAGCACATCACTCCCACCCTCATCCACCTCCACTGGTTGCCGGTCAAGTTCCGCATAACTTACAAAGTCCTCCTCCTGACCTACAAGTCTCTCCATGCCCTTGCCCCCCAGTACCTATCGGACATCCTCCACCCACATGCCCCACCCCGGAACCTGCGGTCTTCAGACTCTGGCCTCCTCACCACCCCCCGCACCAAACTGAGAACCTTCAGGGACAGAGCCTTCAGTGTTGCAGCCCCCACCCTCTGGAACGCTCTCCCTGCGGAGATTCGCAACATCCCCACACTGGACGCCTTCAAAAGGGCCCTCAAGTCCCATCTGTTTATCAAGGCTTTCGGCCCTTAAATCGATCTGTTGTTTTGTCTGTCTGACCTTTGTTTTGTTTTGTTTTGTTTGTGCTTGCCCTATTCCTGTAAATCGACCTTGGGTCCCTTGAAAGGCGGTATAGAAATATCAGTTATTATTATTATTATTAAGATAAATAATTATTCAACAGTTTTCTCTGACAGTGAAGCCAAAACTATGGCATTGTTTTCCCAAATGAAGAAAATATAGCGAAAAAGTGTATTTATTGGTTTAATTTATTTCAAATAACTAGGTTGTTATATCATGTCTCTTTTTACCTTTAGATATCTTTAATGCAGAGTAAATCAAGCAAATGTATTGGATCCAAGCTGGGAAGCTAGTTGTATTGCTTATATCCTTTGACTTGCCCCAAATCTGTTTCCCCCCAAGTACCTTAATCCGTATCAGCCCTCACTCTGTAAACAGGGGAATTTGTCTTGAATCATCCGTATTACTCAGTATCTGGTACTCGCTGTTTGTTGACGATGAGTGATGATCAGTGTGACTCTAGTCATACTTAACCCGGAGATAAAACCCTCAGGTGACTTTGTTCTTAATCACCTCATGCAAATCATGTCATTAATGTGTTTTGCTTTAGACTACATCAAAGGCTCAGTCAATGTAGGTGAAGTGTAATTGGCACAGAGAGTACAAGCACAAGTGTAACTCCAGAAGTGTTGCGTGTCCTATCATCATTTATCAAACACTCTTGTAGTCATACATATGCATGCTGTAAGATGACGTTCGTGCATTGTAAATACCAAATCATGCTCTGAGAAAATGGAAAATGAATGTCAAAGTAAATTAGCGTAGAATCCACATCCTTAAAAAAACATTTGCACATGTGTATTCTGTACAGTATCATAAGTACGTCATGCATTAACAACATGCAACAATAACTTCAGCAGCTAATTGACTGCAGGGTTTAATTTATGCTTTTTTTGACTGCTTGTTACTTCCTTTGATATGTGCACACAGGAGATGGAGAGCTAAAAGAAGAACAGCATGCATTATGCTTCAATGCGGAACATGATGACGTGGCTGCTCTAGAAAAGTCAATAAGATATGAGTTTGTGTAATGGCAACATCACTTCATTCTTACTTTATGTAGTTTGCAGGAGAACAAATTGAAGCTAAATATGTTTCTATTCCGCTAATAATAGAGGCCATACATCCTGTGAGTGCATATGAGAGCACATATTTCATTTTAAGCGTTATTATTGTCATTGGTGGAAAAAAACACATTGGTGAAGTTCCCCACATTATACTGTAGTCTGTCCACATGCCCTGTGGATCTCACTGGCCTCGCCCCCCCCCCCCCACTGAGGCACCAGCTGTGCAGACTCGTATACTCCAACACCTCTCCCCCAGCTAAACCTTCTCCATGTGACCTAGCCCTTAGACCATCCGACCACGTACACGTCATGCTGCACTCTCAGTCCTTACTGATTTCATGACTGAACAATGCTCTAAACGCCAGCTGACAGCTGTCAACACCATCATGGATCCATAATGCAAGGATTTAAAGAATTTAATAAAATGAATATCTTAACAAACCCGTCTTCTAATAGTTAGAAATTGCACATGTTTCAATTGACTGGACCCTATACATATTTGGCTACTTCCTTTGAAGACAAATTGAGAATAAATGTGAAAGGCTCCGTAGCGTCTCTATCCACGAGTGTATATAGAGAATAGTGACATTTTATTCTTAAAGTATTTCACATTTATTATCCTATACCATTCAGTAAGTTGATGTCTTTTAAAGTCATTTGGAAAAAAAGATCCCTACAGATTAATACTGAGATTGTTCTCAAAAAAGCTTATTGGGATTATTGATAAACCTACACATTTCTTCTATGCCTACTTTTAAGTTGCTGCCATTAGGTAGATGGTCTCCATGGTAAACAATAAAGAGCATTTTTGGTTTTATTCCAGAAGCCATTAGACTAGTAACACAGCCACAGTACAATACACTTGTGTATAGACTGATAAATGCACCTGTAGTTTTGACCTTTAACACTTGACCTGTGTGTTACGTATACTGTATTGCTGCTTTAATGTCTTTTTAACACTTGTCATTGTTATCTTTTTAGACATGTATTCAACCAGAGTTCTTGAATCTTCTATGAATTTCTCTTTGAATTAAATATGAAATGCCAAATGTAGAAGGAAGTATCAATAACTAACATACAGTGATATTAATATTACACATTGTGTACTTTTACTGTGTCCTCGATTTTTCCAACCAGAACGATCATTTGTCTTCAGTGCTTACTGCATTCCTTCAGCTGTCTAGTTTTTGCAATGCACTTGCAGCTCTCCTTCAGATTGTGACAGAAATGCTGATGCAGAGGTTGTGCGCTACGGCACGGAGAGGAAGAGAGGGGTCTGATGGGGGGTCGTGCCACTCAGTTCATGCTCACAATGCACATGTGCTTTGTTCCTCAGGGAGGCGAGGCACAGACGCTGACTCTCCTTCTCCCCTGGCCTGCTTTAACCGTCAGGCCGAAGTGTGACACTAGAAGTGTCAGATGGGAGTGCATGTCAAGTGTGCAACCGAATACCCCAGGGGCCAACATGGATATGTGCCCTCAAGCATAACTAGTACCTCTGTGAGGTCCATGTCGGAATCGTGTTCCATTGATAAAGCTTCATGTTATTTAAAGCAACATCCACTCTAAACCTTAACCTCTTCAGGCATACCATCATATATTATTAGGACGCTCTAACTCAAATGTTGATTCCACGTGAAGTGATCTCACCGAGAAACTGGGAACAAAAGTCTGTGTGTGTTCCTTCGGGATTACTGGCCGATGTATTTTACATAAACATTTAAGGATAAATAAAATAGATCCTTCAACTGAAGTCGAACCTTTTTAGTGATTCATTGTGTACCCGAGTGGCTACAGAAATAGCAGCAGTATAACTGAAGTGACTCCCAGGGGTGGCAGAGGTTTAAATGTGAACCACTGCAAGAAGCACTAACAGTGGTGTTCTAAATTAGACTGCTCCCCAACATCCAATAATAACTTGAATTAAAACAATATACTTTTGACGTTAATGTGATACAACAGTTGTGTTAGTGGAAGGTGGATTCTTCACTTTCTTTAACTTTCATCACGCTGGGAGTTGCATGTTTAATCAATCGTGACTTTTCATGAAACCGTATTATTATATAACGGAGCGAAACAAAAGTTGAAGACTATGGTGTCCATGCTTTAGAATGGCCCAAACACATTTGCATTATGAGAAACGTGCTGTAGTTTGACGGTTGGCCAGTTTTATAATCCCAGAACGTCAACAAGCGCTCCGATCTGTGTGCATCACTTTTAAATGTCCCCGTTTCCGTTGTGCTATGAGCTTTTGGCAGCGTTTAGTAAATGCAGTGCTTTTGGAAAAAGGCTCGGCATGTTTTGTCGAGTTGGTTAAGATGTATCTTCATTTTCATGGTTTTGGCACATTTGTGTTTTCTTTTATTTGTATAGTTTTTTAAAGTAATATTTCTCCTAATGGAAGTGTTTTCGGCCGTTGTAGCGTGTCAGCACCTGTCGGCCACCGTAGAAGACATTTTGGCTGTAGCTCAATGGTCAAAGCACATTCTTGAATATACTTGCTACAGAGATTCCAAATTCATACATGTACGTGTCAAAATAGACTTAAACTAAAAAATTACCAGTTTTGTTCTCAGTGAGTCTTGTTCTCATTAAAAATAGATTTCTTATCTGGCCAATGCTTATTTAGACTCTACAGCTGTATACTTTTTTTTCCTTTATCCAGTGCAAACCTGGCAAATGAAATTCTACTCTCTGGAGGGACTGCTTGCCAAGTGGATGTGTTTACAATGTCATATTTCACGGCTGCTTTGCATGGTTATAATCAGGGTCACACTTCCACACAAAGATAAAAGCAGTGGAAGTGTTTTTTTCTTCTATTTATTTCAACGGAAGAAAGTATTTTGTCATGCTTTTGTCTAACAAAGAAAGATACAGGATTCATTTAAATGCAATATTTCATTCCAGTAGGAGGCTTGTCTACAAGATGAATTGGACACTGATTTATAATAACAATTTAGCAAGCAATTCACTGACCTGCTAAAGTGGAATGAATCTCAACATATTTCTAAAAAGCATGCTAGCTTTTAAGCATGAATCATTTTTTAAATGTTGTATACAAGACTGAGGCTCTAGGTGGGAGATTGGCCAATTATGAACTGCAGTACTAATAGGATTATAAAATTAATTATTATATATTCCAACAAAATCATAATCTGCCATACAAATTCAACTTAGTAAAAAAAAGAAGGGAACATCTCGTTTCTGTGTATATGTACTATTTGTATATTTTTCTGGGTTAATAATGAACATCAGTGATAAAGTAAAGTAACTTAAATGGCATTTACCCTTGCAACTTCTCCAGTTTCTTTATTGGGAGACTGCAGTGCTCAATTGCTGCTGGAAACACATTGTCCAATACTTCCTGTTCTCCTCCCACTCAGCTATGACTGGAACAATACAACCACAACGGGAAATTGGCATTTTAGCAAGGGACTCAACTTCTGTGTACTGTAGGCAGAGGACATTATTATTCATCACTCTGTGTCATATTTAGAACACACATATGTTTATGCATGGGAAATGGCTTATTCATTATTACCATATGAACTTGCTTTGAACTGGATTCTTTGAACGTTATTTCACTAGGCTCATTAATATGACGAAGGATGTCCAATCAGGTATGCAGTTTGGTGTTATAGGTGGGTATCTCTTTTTGTATCATTTCCTGTGCTGTATATGATGAGACTCTGAGCCCCAATGTGCACTGCAATACTTTTCACATCCTGAATCTATCGGGAATGAGGATAAGCACCTCCCTCCGAGGCCACGGCTGTCTAATGGAGAAAGTTGGCCTGTCCCATGTTTCTGCTTTGTGAGTCAATGAGTTTGAATTTCATTTCCAGAGATGTCATAAGGGGGCCCTGAATCTGTGAGTGTGTTGATTAAAACCCTATTTGAATCCACCAAAAACTGTGCCAAGCCTCAGTGGGTGATTTACTGTAGATGGAAAAAAATACATTATTCAAGTCAAGCTGATGTTATTTTCTATTTTGTGTTGTGAATGGGGCTGTAGGAATTCAAGAAGCAGTCAATCGTTTTGAGAAACACACTTGTCGGCCATCAAACCCCTTGTCAGGTGTAAAGATTGGTTTGGATTGCATCTCTGTATGTGTACAGCACATCAATCCAAATACACAGTGTAGGACAGTGTAGGACTGTAGGACCATCATGACTTAAAACAAGATAAAACATCCAACTTTTTAGGGATGAACCAATTTAGATCTTCTCAGCCAATGGCGATAATTGTATGTTTTTGCCGATATTAATGCCAATGTTTTTTTGTTATGTATTCTACTTTTGTGCCACGGTAATAGATGCATTGGTTTTGTTTTTTGAATATATGAACGGTTTGTGAATAAGGACAAATCTCCCAAAATACCTTTTACCTAGTGTCTTTAGTCTGCTGCACTATTACCTATAGATGTGTTGTTCCAACAATCAGCGGTTCCCTCTGTTCCTCATAATCCAATCCACTTTATTTATATAGCACAGTTTAAAAACAGAGGGTTTGCCAAAGTGCTTTACAATGAACATAACATTATAATAAAATATAATGTTACACAAATAGATAAAAAGCACACATAAGAATAAATACAAGGCACATAAAGGCTATGGACAGACATTAAAAGCATACAAATAGGTATGACAGCTCAGACTGACTGGTAAGCGAGGGAAAAGAGGTGGGTCTTTAGGCGGTAATCCATTATTACCCATCTTTTCTTGATGATAATAAATGAGTGTCACATTTTAAATAAACCATTTGAAGCCAAACTAAGTGAATAGGCCACACCCATTTTTATTTTATTAAAACATATTGGTTTGCTAGACTTGTGATTTCCTTCCACCAAAAATAAGACTTGTCCATCTAAACATAACAGTGGTTGAAAGTATGAATACATCTTTGAGGACATTTTTGACAAACACACTGTCACCACACTTAACCTGCTGCTTTATTACAAAAGAACACTGTGTTCCTGTCTTCAGAAGCAGGTTCACTCACACAGTAATTGTTGCAACTTTGTCTTGTTAAAATATTTTGTAACCTTCACACTCTGTCTGTTCAGGTACTGTGTAACCCATGCCCACGACACCCATCATCTTAATAAGGACTTGTGTCAAAAAGGACATCGGAACACTTTGTTCTGACAGCAGGTATTTCTAATTGGACCTATTTATTTGTAAGGCTGGTTGGCTAGGAAACACGGACGACAGATGATTTAATAAAGTACTACTTTTAATGAAAGTCAACATTCAAGAGTAGTCACACACAATTTATTTGAGAACAGCGTCACAATTAATGGTGCAATCCAGATCTAGAAGTGCCAATTTCAGAGTGTGCGCCCTTCATCTTCTCCAGATGTTTTAGCAGCTTCTACGTACAAAGTCACTTGCCATCCTTCTTTTGATTAGAGCTGCAATAGGACTCGTCCAAACCTGGTCACTAACTCTTTTTATGAGACAGCCTGATTAAAAATAAAAGGATGAATGAATAAATGGCTTATAATAAATAAATAAGCATTGAAAACACGGCATGTCTAAGAAGTAACAACAGTGCGTGCTAGCTAGTGTTGTCACGATACCAACATTTTGGTTTCGATACCGATACCAAGTCAAGAATTGCAATTCATATTCTTTTTTGATACTTTTCTTTTAACATTTTCATGATCAATAAAATTGTAGTTTATCTGTTAAGTGTTTTCTTACAACGTGGTCTCTTCTTTATACTTGCGTTTATGTGATTTCTTTGATAGTTAACTTTATATTTTATTAACATGTAATAGTACAGTAATATAAATAATTATTGACAAAATGTACATTGGTAAGTTAGCTAAAAATATAGTCATATTAGACAGTTATCATTGCCATTAATTGCCTCGTCAAACTACGAAAACGTTCGTTTGTCACAAAATAAATTACACTTGTTTGACTTAGATTTGAGGGCATGGCTTGAGCATGATGTAATTATGTTATCTATCACATTCGCTAACCTGTCTGTCTTTAAATTCTTTAAACAGCTCTGGATGCCGGTCGGCGGGTGCTTAGCCAAGTCTGATGTGTTGGCTCCCTTGGTTTGCAGGGATCTAAACCATGTCTCACAGACAGGCCTCGTGGTGTCCGTAGGCTTGCCCTCACTGTCAGAGATATAGCTCAAATACTTCCAAATGTAGCTTCTGGCGTCTTTTTTGTCAACAAGCCGAGGCGCAGCGGCAGTTGCACTCCCACTTGCAGCCACTTGCTCCCCGTTTTCTCACATGCTCTGGCAGCTAGCGCGTGCACGAGAGAGGGGAGGCACGTAGAGCGTGCTTGAGAGGAGCGGGACTGCAGACACGGCTGCAGTGCAGGGAGTGGAAGCAGAGCACTGAACACACACGGCTCTTATTAAAACAGCGCTTTCTCACCGGAGTACTTTCCCCCGTCATTCTTAAAGTACCGATACTAATGAAACGGAGGAATCGTAACATTTTTAACAGCAGGGTATCGTGGTACCTTTCAAGTATCGGTACACCGTGCAACACTAGTGCTAGCCCAGTGGAGTCGAATAAATACAATCTTAAACAACAAGGATCTTGGATACCTCTGACACATTGTCTTTAAAATATATTCTAATTAAAATTATCCCTGATCTTTTTAACATGTCATGACCCCTATGACCCGAATGAATACAACCTATACCTACAGCGGGTCAACATGTCATGACCCGCGGTTGGTATAGGTTGGTATAGGTTGATAGCATTCCTTCAACAACAGGGTCCAGTTCTTGAAAGACACACTGGCAGTTTATCAGATCAGGAATGTAGATTTCTGTAAACTTTGTATTTGATCCAATTAGAAACAATTACAAAATACCACTTATATTGCAGATCACAAAAGAAAAGACATGAGTCGTTGTATTTTCTCCGTTCTGCTTTGAGTCCAGAGTTCCATCACAGGATAGTTAAATAATCAGCAAAATATGTACACAGCGAACATTTATGTTTTCACTTTGAGATTCTACTATTCTCAAACAGTGATGTTTTGTGTGCCTATTTCAATAAAAAGTCTGTAATAATTGTGTATCAGTCAAGTTATGGAAGACAAAACACTGACATTTCCCATTCAGTAAATACACAGTACAAAGACAAGTGATCACCCTTGAAGCCAGAATAATTGAACACAAATCCTACAGTAATGATGTTGCTGCGTGAAAGAGCACAGGGCTTCTCATCAGCCTTGTATCATTTAGCAAGCTCTGCTGCTATTGCTCTGTAACTTTCCCTTTTGAACCTTTTCATCTATACAGTCTATGCCTTTTGACAAATTGTAAAATGCAATCTGGCAAGCCAATGCTCCCCTAATTATTATTTCACAGTTTCACTATGAATATGTTTGCTTACACATTTTTGATTTAGGACAGGATATTGACTACTTTTGCCAATCCTGGAGTTATCAGGTTTAGTTATTCAGCTGATCAAAGCCGAAGACTTCCATTTAAGTAGCGGTTACACACTATCCAAAAAAACGTTATGACCGAAATCTGATCAGCTCATTTTCTGACAGGTTTTTATATAAATGGATCAGGACAGAAAGTGAGTCAATCTTTTTTCATGAAACTTTCAGAATCTCTTTCCACAGATGTTACATGTTGATGTATACAAGACATGAACAAGTGGATTTTGCACAATAGGTGACCTTTAAAAAATGTTACCCACAGTCTTACTCAAACTCATGTCATTGTTTAATGAGACCAGAGTTTAATCTAGAAACCTGTTCAGCTAATTAACTAATCATACACTAGACATTGATCTCTAGGGTTAAGGTTTTTTGGGAAGCAGATCATTTTTTTAAACAGATTTTGAGATGTGCTTAAATGTAATTGGATATGCCTGAAAAAGAGAAATATAATGTGATGAGTATCTGAACATTGCATAAGAAAGTTCAGATGATTTTTTTATGTATTGCAAGAGATGAATCGGGTCAGAAAAAGGTCAATGATATTAGCAGTGTGAGCAGCGGTGACACAGACAGACAGGATGTACCTTAGAGGGTTATCAAGAATAACTTTTATCCAATGACCTTCTCCCTCTGTCTGTGTCTGTGTATTCTCTTGTTCCGATTAACCCAGCCAAATGTTTTTTTTGTTTTGTATCTATATCTACGCCGGGATCCGGAGTCGAGGCTGATCCTCTTGCTGTAGTCCTGTGTCCTGGATCCTCTATCCTGAGTTCTGGATTAAGTCGTAGACTTCGGGTCGTGGCTGAACCTGTCTCTGCGGTCCTGCCTTGGGTCTCGTCATGCTGCTTCCCTGATGGCTTCCACAGGATTGTAGCTGACATCCTCGTGGATTCATCTTCTTATTACAGACACATGCATTTCCTAACATTCGGTCTATATGCTGTAAAATGTATTATCTCTTCGATTTACACACGGCATCTATTGCACGTCTGTCCGTCCTGGGAGAGGGATCCCTCCTCTGTTGCTCTCCCTGAGGTTTCTCCCATGTTCCCCTTAAACTGTGGGTTTTCTCTGGAAGTTTTTCCTTGTACGATGTGAGGGTCTAAGGACAGAGGGTCTAAGGACAGAGGGTGTCGTTTTTCTCATACTGATATTCTGAACAATCTGTGTTATTGTATTTGCTGTAAAGTGTCTCTACTGTAGGCTATTTTTATTATATGTACAGCACTTTGGCTCGACCAAAAATCGTTTATAGATGTGCTATATAAATAATACTTGATTTGATTATTCAGACATAGGTATGTGACCTCGTCTTTGTACCATGTTTTTCATGTTTTTTGATCAGTTCCTACATATTCAAAGCCTGCGTTAGCAAGCTATAACACACATTATTGTACTCTAAATCAGGGGTGTCAAACTCAATTTCATCACGGGCCACATCAGCATTATGGTTGCACTGAAAGGGCCGGTTGTAACTTTAAGATTATATAATATACATATATAAATATTGAATATATATAAAATAATGTATTATATTACATTATTGCCTCTGCATTGGATTATTATCGGATAGGGTACGTCTGAAAGCAGAAGTCTAGGGCAATAATTGCAAGTCTCTTCAGTGAGAATGTCACAATATCATTTTAAAAGAAAAGCCACGTTCTGGAAAAACAAAAAACAGAAGGGACATTTTGAAAGTGAAAGTGAAATAAAAAAAATAAAAATTAATGTTTGAGAAAAAGGCTAATTCTAAGACAAAAAAAGTAAAATTCGGAGAAAAAATGCATATGTTGAAGAAAAAAAGTCAAATTCTGAGAAAAAGTCAAATTTGAGATGCATTGTGGGACATGTCGTTTACGGGCAACGTGCTTCTGTAATGCATGTAACCGTATAATAAACATATTATATTCTTTGCAAGCTCTTGTGGGGCCACATACAATGAAGTCGCGGGCCGGATTTGGCCCCCGAGCCTTGAGTTTGACACCCCTGCTCTAAATAGTGTACAAAACTTGGGTTTGGCCTATCTCAAATTCTACCCTTTTCATTTGTAATTTACTTTGGACTACATGTTCCAAAGGCTTATCATTGTCGGGTTTCCAGCTTGACTTTAATGAATTACGCAGACATTTAAATGTCCCATCAGCCTCTTCCCTTGAGGATCAGTGGTGTGGGTCAGTTTGATCTCTCAGCCGCAGTCTTTCAAGTTGCCTACTTTGGGTAATATTTTCTTATCTGAAAGGGTGAGGCTGTTGAAAGAAAACCATGTACATCACTGCTTGGACAGCACATACTGTATCTGGCTAATCCCTTGAACCTGAAGGCAACCCGTGCATCATTACTCTTTCATGTGTCGGGCAAGCGGCTGGGTTGTCATCACTGGCAGAGAACGTGTCAAAGTGGATGTTTACATCAATAATTCAAACTGAGGGCTCGGAGAGTCATAACAGCTGAGTTCGGGTCGGGGTTACCCTTTAATATTTTCTACAGTTCGTCCATGAGCCGACACATTTCCCAAAGTGCTGCATTGTTTTAGGATTGCAGGTTATGAAACCAAACTGGAAGGCATAGCAGAGAGATATAATATTTCAGACTAGTTTTTTTTGGCCAGTCATAGACCATATGTTATGTTAGAAATGTAATCTTACACAAAGGCGAAAGGGTTACAACTTTTACAAATATAAGGAGAAAAGGACGATGGTTTGACAGAAAATTATGACATCCTGGTAGTTTTTAAGATCAGGCTCTAAGCTATCAATGTGGTTGTGTATCTAATGCTAGCTAGCTCTATCCAATGTCAGCATATTTAGTATAATGGGAATAAACAGACTTCAAAATAATGTCCAAATTCGCAAAATGAACTAGTGAATTTGCCTTAGTGTAATGTGCCGTAATTGGTCAAGTCATTGTGTGTGCTGTTCCAATTTCTTTATCCCTGACGTTGCTTTGGAAGTGTACACACGCCATTACATAGTAGGTCAAATGCTCCATGGAGACCATGAAAACAAACAGTACCTTATTGTTTCTTTTCACCACATGGGCTCATTGTAATTTAAAAAAATGATGGTGGCCAGAAACACTGCTTTGAATCAGTGAACTGAATTAAACTAGGTTGATGTGAAAAGTTAATAAGGGATGCCTTTTGCCCCTAAACAGTTACAGCTCTTTGGTTAAAAATGCCTCTTCAACTTTAAGCTCCCAGCGGCATTCAAAAGGAAATTGTGGTTAAAATGAGACGCATCCAGATGTGAATGTGTTAAACGATGTAAATGTTAAACACGACATAAGTGTGAAGCAAGTAAGATCAGCCTTTTCTTGGATGAGAAAAGGGTGCATCGGTTGTCCCATCAGGACATAAAGGTCCTCATCTGAATCCACGATGCAGGGTCCTGTCTCCACGCAGACAGCTGCCGCCAGACATCTTCAATAGCAAACCTCCAGAGTGTGAGGGCGTAGAAATCTAGAAGTCCTCTTCCGAGCAAATCTCTTGTGATGATGATATAAATGTCGGCAAAGTCTATCGTATACACTAATGTCAGAAGAATGGAGTCATGCGGGTATTACTTTGCTGTTTTTTGTGTGTGTAATTTGCCAGAGATGACTAAGCCACGGTTATAAAAGGCCACGATACAGAAGTACGTCCGAGAATAACAGAGACTATCTTACACTTAATGGTTAAAAAAGAGGCCTTGTTAAAAAACGATTATCAAGGGAAAACATGATATATTTATTTTTATTTATTTATGTATTCATTTATTTAACAGGGACAGTGCACATTAATGCACATTTCTGTAAACGTGCCAGAGTTAGCCAAGAGGCTATTTTTCATCTGTAGTCCCTGGACAGATTTTAAAAGTCAACCTAAAACACATTTCATTTTAAACAAGTAAATACAATACATTTAAAACAAGCAACAGTCATTACTGGGATACTTAAATAAAACAATTTAAAATATAGAACATTAAAACAAAACAAAACAAAAGAACATGTTAAAACACAGGCGGTGGGTTGTAAGGAGCAGAAGATTGGGTCAGTGTTGGCAGAGCTGATTCCTCACTAACCAGGTTTTGAGTAGGGATTTAAATAAAGTGAATGTGGTCTGGTCTCTGATTGGAGGTGGGATCGAGTTCCATTGCTGAGCAGCTTTAACAGGAAATGAAGACTGACTGAAAGAACTTTTTCTGAGTGGAATAATGCAATCTCCTCTCGCTGCACCTCTTGTTACCCTAGTGCAGTTGTGCGTATGTTAATAAACTGTCTAAGAGGAGGCGAGGTAAGGCCGTTGACAATCTTGTAGAAAAGGTAAGCATGTGCATGTTCAATGAGGTTTTCCCAGCTTAGCAAGTTGTCTTTTTGGAGTATTGGGCAGTGATGCGAAAAAACTGATTTGTTGTCCAGTATTTTGAGTGTTTGTTTGTACAATGACTCCAGTGGTTGTAATGTTGTTGTCCTGGCATGTGACCAGGTCGTTAAACAGTAGGTGATGTGTGAGAGAACCATAGAGTGTGTGTACATCAGAGATGCCTCAATTGACAGGTAATCTCTGGTAAACCTAAAATTCGACAGACTGAATTTGACCCTATTATTATATTGACACTTGATTAATCCCTGTCCCTCCATATGTGTCATATTTTATACAGCTACCCACTCCATTTGTCTGTAAATGATATGAGGTATTGTTACGTGCCAGGCAGGCTGTACATGTGTGGTTTTCCTTCCCTCCTGTGTTTCTCTCTTCTCCCTGTCTTCTGCACAGCTAATCAGCAGCTGATCGGTATCTGCCTGTGCACCTGAGTCTGATGGCTGATTGGATCCTCTCACCCTCAGCTGGCCTATCAGCAACCAGGGCCGACCATAAAGGAGGCACCCAGGAAGTCTTCTCTCTCTCACTCTGGGCCTGTTGCTGAGGAAGGAACACGGCTGTGTTTAGCAACTAAAGCTATTTGAATAATCTGAACTTTGTTAATGTGTGTGTGTTTAGAGGTGGAGGAGTTAGGTAAGTCTGGGGTACCCTGTACATTTCTCACCACCGAGCTAACTATTGTTTAGACACACTAGGTAAGCGGATTGTTGCCACCCCTGTATATTGTTTTGTCAAATTCTTTGTAGTTAGTTAGTGAGGGTTTTTGTTTGAGTTTGGTTTCAAAGGATAGTTGTAGAGATAGGCCTGGTTTTTGTTATGCTTGTTTCTTTTGTTTGGCACAATCCTTTGACTCCTCCTCCTCCTCACAAACAGAGTTTCTGTTTAATTGTATTATCTGATAGGTTACAAGGAATAAATCTTTTGTCAACCTTTACTCTGACTCTCTCATACTTATTGGTTGTACGTTATTGTCTCCAGGTCCCCTAGACTTTAGTGGGGACGTAACAAATGGGGGCTCGTCCGAGAAATCTATTTTCCTGAAATAAAAACAACCAATAATTGAGAAGTCATTGTAGGTGTTGTACATTGGCTGAAAAATGGGTTTTGACTTACAGGACTTTATTGAAAGTCCAAGTGTTGATACGTTGTATTCCTGTCGCAAAGATGACATGTTATGTATCGCAGCTCACTTTAACATTTCAGTAGACAAGTATAAAGTAAAAAAAGAGATAAGAGAGAAAATCCTGCAAAAACTAGAGGAGTTAAAGATTCTTGTAATCCCAAGCATGTCAACTCAGCCTAGGGCTGAGGTGTCTATTGAAGATGATAAGGAAAGAGTATTAGCTACACCTAGAGTTGACAAGTTTAGTCCTCAAGCTCCTCCTGCAACGCTTCCTAGGTTTGAGGCTTTCTCTCCGGGTAGCTTAGGTGCAAGTAGTGATGCCAAACTAAAAGTTCGTCTTGTCCGTCTTCAGATGGAGGGCCAGGAAAAGGAGCGTAGAGCGGACTATGAACACAGGCTGCAGATTCGCAAGTTAGAGATAGAAGCTGAGAAAGAAATCACGTTAAAGCGGCTTGAAGTTGATGCCCTGAGAATCTCTTCAGAGCAGACATTTGAGAGGTCAAGACCTTCACATACAGTCTCTCATACAAAGAGTTTTGATGTTAGTAAAAATATTGCTTTAGTGCCAACTTTTAGAGAGTCAGAGGTTGACTCATATTTTTGTGCTTTTGAGAGAATTGCTACCGCACTGGTCTGGCCTAAAGACATGTGGCCAATCCTACTTCAGTGCAAATTAGTAGGTAAGGCTCAGGAAGTGGTATCTTCACTTTCTTTGGAAGAAAGCTTGCAGTACGAAGTGCTTAAAGAGTCGATATTGCGTGCTTATGAGCTTGTGCCGGAGGCCTACAGACAAAAGTTCAGAAACCATAAAAAGTCTGCTACGCAGACATTTGTTGAGTTTGCGCGAGAGAAGGGCATTCTCTTTGATAAATGGTGTGCGGCTAATGAAGTGAAGGATCATTTTGAGAGTCTTCGTCAGTTACTTCTCTTGGAAGATTTTAAGAATTCTTTGCCTGAAAGGATGGTGATATTCTTAAATGAACAGAAGGTTACTTCACTGGCTAAGGCAGCTGTTTTAGCAGATGAATTTATGCTCACTCACAAGACTGTGTTTTCTTCACCCTTGCGCCCAGATAGAGTTTCAATATCACAAACCGGAAGACCTGATCTTGGCCCAACAACTTTTGAAAGGTCTAGAGGACCACCATCACCTCCACGGGGGACCCGTGAGTGTAACTACTGCCATAAAACAGGACACCTTATTTCAGGGTGTCATTTCTTAAAGCGTAAACAACAATTTTCGCAACGCTTTCAAACGCCAAAAGGCATGGGACTCATTAAAGGAGTTTCCCTATCAGACATAGAAATGTCCCAGGAAGATGATGTACCTGATCCCTGTTTCAAACCCTTTATTTCCAAGGGCTTTGTTTCTTTAACAGGGGATCCTAAAGACCAGCTGCCAGTACAGGTACTTAGGGACACAGGAGGTTCTCAGTCCATTATTAGGGAAGGCATCTTACCTTTAACCTCCAGATCATCATGTGGATCAAGTGCTGTTGTTCAAGGGGTAGGCATGACACTAGTTGCGGCTCCTTTGCACAATGTTTATATTCACTCATCTCTTGTCAAAGGATTCTTTAAAGTAGCTGTCCTCCCTGCCTTGCCCATCAAAGGTGTTGATTTCATCCTCAGTAATGACTTGGCTGGGGGCAAAGTTAAGCCAGTACCTGAGGTCATTGATTCTCCTGATCTAAGTTTAGATGCAGAGAAATCAGCTGAAGTACCTCCCGAAATCTTTCCTGCTTGTGTTGTTACAAGGGCACAGTCAAAGAAATACAGAGAGGACTTGTCTGATTCTTTTCTTGCTACAGGGCAGTTTCTTGAAGACATGACAGTGTCGGACCGACTGCCAGAGGAGGCCCGGTCTGCTGGTGCTGGATCAGCCAGTAACAGCTCAGAGCTTGTACAACTGCCTGCCACTCGGGAAGAATTCATGGCAGCCCAGTTAAGTGATGAAACACTTTCTAAATGTCTCTTCTGTTATCAGTCAGGAAGAGGCCAAGTCAAAGAAGATGGCCTACATTATGGAAGATCACCTATTAATGCGTCGCTGGATTAGTGATGCCTGTGAGGAGTCAGACTCCTTAGCAATTTATCAAGTTGTCGTGCCAACAACCTATCGGTCTCAGGTGATGTCCTTGGCTCATGATCATCCATGGTCAGGTCACATGGGGGTAACAAAAATATATCAAAGAGTTTTAAAACACTTCTTTTGGCCAGGACTTAAGTCTGATGTAGTTCTTTATTGTCAAACATGTCATGTGTGCCAAGTTGTTGGTAAACCGAATCAGGTGATTCACCCTGCTCCTCTCATTCCTATTCCGGTAATGGGAGAGCCATTTGAAAGGGTGATTGTGGATTGTGTGGGACCCTTACCTAAAACTAAAACTGGAAACCAGTTTCTCTTAACTGTCAAGCGTGCTTCTGACATCTCGGCCTTTGTGACACCTGACAGTTTCCTTCAGTATACGGTGATGCCTTTCGGTATGTGTAACGCACCTGCTACCTTTCAGAGGCTTGTAAATCTTGTATTAGGACATGTTCCAGACTGTAAGGCATATCTGGACGACATTGTCTATTCTAAGGACTGGTCTAGCCACATGTCTACCTTAAGAGAAGTTTTTAAGTGCTTGTCGGCCGCATCCCTAACGCTTAACCTTGCCAAATGTGAGTTTGGAAAAGGTACCGTTCTCTACCTTGGTCAGCAGGTTGGTCGGGGGAAGGTGTGCCCTGCTGATGCAAAGATCAGGGCAATTGCCTCCCTCCCAGTGCCATCCACCAGGAGGGAACTTCGCCGCTTCCTAGGAATGGCAGGGTACTATCGCCGTTTCTGCAGAAACTTCTCATCGGTGGCGGCCCCACTCACTACGTTGACCAGTCCCTCAAAGTCTTTCGTTTGGTCCGGTGAGTGTCAGCAGTCATTTGAGAGCCTAAAAGGTATTCTGTGTTGTACTCCTGTTCTTTCTGCACCAGACTTTTCGAAGCCATTCAAGCTCGAGGTCGATGCCAGTGGAGTTGGGACAGGGGCTGTTCTTCTACAAGAAGATGCACAGGCTATCGATCACCCCGTGAGCTACTTCTCCCGAAAGTTCAACAAACATCAGTTGAAGTACTCTACTATTGAGAAAGAAGCTTTAGCTCTATTGTTTGCCTTGCAGCACTTTGAGGTGTATCTTGGCTCCAGTGTAAAACCTATTAAGGTATACACTGATCACAATCCGCTGGTTTTTCTTTCAAGGATGTACAACCACAATCAACGCCTTATGCGTTGGTCGTTGATTGTCCAGAACTACAACCTTGACATAAGCCATAAAAAGGGGTCCGATAATGTTCTTGCCGATGCACTATCTCGTGCTATGTAAATAGAAGGTTCATTGTAAGGGCCAAACATACTGTTTGGATTTATATGTGTGGGGGTGTTACGTGCCAGGCAGGCTGTACATGTGTGGTTTTCCTTCCCTCCTGTGTTTCTCTCTTCTCCCTGTCTTCTGCACAGCTAATCAGCAGCTGATCGGTATCTGCCTGTGCACCTGAGTCTGATGGCTGATTGGATCCTCTCACCCTCAGCTGGCCTATCAGCAACCAGGGCCGACCATAAAGGAGGCACCCAGGAAGTCTTCTCTCTCTCACTCTGGGCCTGTTGCTGAGGAAGGAACACGGCTGTGTTTAGCAACTAAAGCTATTTGAATAATCTGAACTTTGTTAATGTGTGTGTTGAGAGGTGGAGGAGTTAGGTAAGTCTGGGGTACCCTGTACATTTCTCACCACCGAGCTAACTATTGTTTAGACACACTAGGTAAGCGGATTGTTGCCACCCCTGTATATTGTTTTGTCAAATTCTTTGTAGTTAGTTAGTGAGGGTTTTTGTTTGAGTTTGGTTTCAAAGGATAGTTGTAGAGATAGGCCTGGTTTTTGTTATGCTTGTTTCTTTTGTTTGGCACAATCCTTTGACTCCGCCTCCTCCTCACAAACAGAGTTTCTGTTTAATTGTATTATCTGATAGGTTACAAGGAATAAACCTTTTGTCAACCTTTACTCTGACTCTCTCATACTTATTGGTTGTACGTTATTGTCTCCAGGTCCCCTAGACCTTAGTGGGGACGTAACAGGTATATACTAACGCAAACTAAAGCTGGGTATTATGGAATACTAAACAACAGAAATGTTGGTAGGATTACGTTTGCTTAGGCCGGAGGTCAGTAGCCAATATTATGATAGGTGTTGGAGTACTACCGTGCTTCTTTTATGGATACATTCTAGTATATCCCCAAAAACATTTTCAATCTAAAAACTGCCTGAAACCAACCCAAAGGCACAATTTTCAATACAGTAGTACCCCCGGTCTCTGCAGAGTGCGTCGGGTCATGAAGGGGCTGCTTTTCTCAATGCTGGAGGTAGGAGAAAACGGTGGAGAGTGATTTATGATGTTAATCATTAGCAGGAGAGGAGTGGACGCATAGGGGGAGCGGAGAGAAGCTGCAGCACTTGATGAAGTGTGTCCCCTCTGCTTGAGCCAAGCTACAGTTGGCTGCATGCGGAGAGGCTGAGCCCACTGCCGGCTGATGGAGCGAGATGGACAGGAAATAGTGAAATGCATGCATGCAAGACTGGAGTCAACAAGGCAATAATAGTTGGGTCCAAATGATATGAGATCAGGATTCTATCCACACGACAATAACACCAAACCCAAGAGGGTTGAGGCAAAACAAGAGCAAATCAGTCCGAGGCAATAACAAGATATGAAGTCAACATTATGTCTAAATGAAAAACTAAGATGGGGTTACAGAGTTTTTAAAGCGGCAACTCAACAATGATTTGCTGCTTTGATTTGATTTGACCAGAACTCAATTAGTATACAATGTGCATCAGGGAATTTATTAAATGTAGATATCTACCATTCCCAGCAGAGAATAGCTATTGTACAGTGCAGCATACGGTATGAGGTTGGAGAGTTTTTCTGACTATTAGATTGATTTGCCAAATGTACATGTACCCTTTTTTTTTTTTTTTTTTTACTTCAAGGCTTGAGCCTCAATTTCAAGACATTTTAAAGTAATTTAGCTAACTTTAAAACTAAAGTAAATGATGGAACATTAAAACATATTTGAAAAGAGATATACCGTCGAGCAACATTCATTGGGAGCTGTCTCTCTGACCATCTGATTGATCTACGTTTAATATTCAATATGCTTTTAGGTCTGTTTTGATCTCCAACTTCTGAGGGAATTATCTGGCTAAGCTTTTTAATTTCCCAATATGTTTACCAGCTTGCTGATAACAGTGGCTGACTGCAGTTTGGTGAGGTAAAGGAGTTGTTGCTGCTGCTGCACACAACTGTCTGCTGTGTCTGTGAGGCCAGTGACACAGAGTGAAAAAGAAAGTTGAAAACCAAAACACTGCACTGAAAGAAAGACAAGGGACTGGAAATGATCGCTGTTGCCAGACATCTTCAATAGGAAAACTCCTGAGTGTGAGGGCGTTGACATTTAATAGTCCAGAGCAAATCTCTTGTGATGATGATATAAATGTCGGCAAAATCTATCGTACACACTAATATCAGATGAATGGGGTCATGCGGGTATTACTTTGCTTTTTCTTTTTGTGTCATTTGCCATTTCAGATGACTAAGCCACATTTATAAAAGGCCACGAGACGGAAATACGTCCGAGAATAACCGAGACCATCTTAAACTTTATGGTTAAAAAAAAGAGACTTTAATAAAAACGATAATCAAGAGAAAAAATGATATGTTGACACTTGATTAATCTGTTATGTGAAAAAAAAAGTTTAAAAACAAAACACTGCACTGAAAGAAAAACAAGGGACTGGAAATGATCGCTTTATCGCATTAATCTCTTGCTTTCATGCAAAAATAAAACACGAAAACAACAACTTCCTTATTTCAATTGAGGCTCTTGCACTCAGAACATAGAGGGTTTTGCTTTTATTACAACATTTGTTTATATATTAGGAACCAATTCTGTGCCCAGTGTGATTCCTGCCTGCTTGATATTGAACTGACAGACTCCAAAGAGGAAAGACACCCATATCTAAGACGTCTAACCAGCAGATCCCACCATCTCTCTGGCGCACAACGGAAAGGAACAAGGTCTCCGTCAGAAGCCGGCTGCTCTGTGAAGCGTGACAAAAGTTCTGCATTGAGAGGGAGGGGAGCTTTTCACATCACACAAGCTGTCAAGGAAGTTCAAAGAGGGTTCAGAGAGAAGTCAGAATTCACCTCGGTGCAAGAGAAGTGAGACTCCACCTGACGGCTCACATATTGCAGACGTCTCGCTGCCTACTCGAATGGCAGGTCAGATTGGTGGAATATCCCCTGCCATGACAAGTTTTTGTTGTTCTTTCCGACGCCTTTTGAATGCTTCAATAAAATATAGCGGGGCCACCGTTGAGGCAGCCAACTCATGACAAAAACATATCAAAACAAGTTAATTCCCTTCAATCACACCAATTAATTAGATTATCAGATTTCCTCTTGTATACACCCAAGTCTTGAAAAAGCTGGACACTATACTTGAAAGAAAGGAGACTATCAGTTGTTAAGATATTGCTGACAGCTTTCACTTAATTTATTCCCATCTTCAAAAACCTTAGCAGAGTTCTGTACCTGAAACCTGAATTATGTGTATGACAAATTGTTCACAAATGATCCATGGGAGGGTGGGAGCATTTATGTTACTTTTGCATTTTACACGATGGATGATGGATGTGGGATTAGGCAGCATCATGAATCATATCAATGTTTTCCCTGTCACTGTCAAGACTTGTACAACTAAGTCTGGCTCCTGAAAGATGATCAGGTGAAGGCAATGGATACTGCACCTTCATGAGGATATACATTGCATGTAAGCTATGTATGTATGTGTTGGGGAAATGGTTCTTTAAACTGCTTATGTGACGTGGGTTCAGGAATGCAGTCAACACACTTTTAGTGTTGTGCTTTAAATAATACCTGATTACGAGCAAAATATGATCTTTCTCAGACTGTTGTCAAGTTCATTAAAACTCCAGCGGGTCAGGAGCTTCGTATCTCACAGCAGTTTTATCGACAAAAACACGCTTAAATGGCTAAGTAAACGTCAGGTTTTTTGTTGCCGCTGACCGCTTGTGTCCTCCTCCATCACACACACACACACACACACACACACACACACACACACACACACACACACACACACACACACACAGACAGACAGACAGACGTCTCGTTATGTAGTCTACCATTTCAACAACCTTAGACATCCCTTGCGGTTCACAGCAATCATCTTGACACCGACCATCAGCCGACAAGAATCTGTTCTTTCTGCCCAGTGGTTCACTTTTCACATCAGCAAGGACGACAGATCTATAAGGGAACTGTCAGCTCATCAGTGCTGACATCAATCTCCTCATGTATGAGGACCTGTCTGTACGGTCCAGCAGATGTTTAGCTACAGTTTATAGTTAGCATATGTTCAGCCATGGAGGCTGGTTACATGCTTACATCTGTCTGTGATTCTTACCAATTGACCTTACTAGGTTAGTGTGTCCTTGCTGCAGCAGAGCAACGTGAGTAAACATGTGTGTCGACATTCAGCTGTGGTGGGCCAACTCTCCCGGGAACGTACGGGAAAAGGAAAGCAATTAGTCTACTGAGCCTACGTTACTAGATTGTTTGTGTGGCTATCCATTACTTATGAGAAATGTCTTGAAAAATCCTGCGTTATTTGGAGCTTGAACATTTAAGTTTAACACACAGCAGTTATCTTCCTTCAAAACGGATCTAAAATTCACTGAATACGAAAACGCAACATTTGATCACTGACACAAATACAACTTGAGCTGTATGTCCTTAACCTTTAATTAGACCAAAGCATCCACCATTAGGAAACAAATATCTATTATAATTATATTATTAAGAAAGGCACAATATATATTTTTCTAGTGGAATTTGGTGGGTCAAGCAGGATCACCAGTTCCTTCTTGCATCATCATGCATGAGATTAGAACAGCTGCAGTATCAATCAAAATGATACCTACCAACTCCCAAAAAACACTTTTTATTCAATGTAAAATAGATCATGTTCTTGTTGGCTTGTCACTGGTAAACTGTTGGTAAACTTAAAATGTTAGAACATTCAGCAATAAGACTCTTTTCAAATGTTCCCATCTTCGAATAAAACTTAATTTGATGAGCCGGCTCCATCTACAACAAATTGGTCTGCAAAATACATTACAGAAAAGAGTGCAGCACCTGAAGACAGGAAACACTTCAACCTTCTTGATTGCTGATTATGCCTTGATTATCAGGGAGAGTGGAGGAGGTGTGATTGTGTTTGTCTGTAGTGTAAGCCTAATGTCGGCTTACGTGTGTAACCATTTATGTAGATGCCATTGCTGCAATTAGCAGATGTGACACTCTTGGGCTCCTCTGGTAGTTAGACTGCTTCGTCTCCTGCGTCAGAGGAGCCCCCTGGTTGGCACAGCAGCTTCCCAGAAGACCCAGAGGCTGGTAGTGCCAACAATTCACTGTGATTGCGTGCATGCTCAAAGCGGTGTTAAAGGGCAGCAAAAATACTTGCCTTTGTACGAGTGCAAAGATGGAATGAAACAGAGGCATGAGTCTGTGACCTTATTCCTGAGGGGGCTTATACTTTTCTGCCCACTCTGACCCAAAGAGACAACTCTGTGCCTAAGGAGCAGTAGTACATATTTAGTCATGCCCAGCTGTTGTGAAGCATCAACAAAAGCAAAAACCCCCCGAAAAAAGCACTTCATTTAAATGTAAGGCCCTTTGCTGTGCCAACAATTGGCCGTGTCCACAATTAGTTTGAGCAGGAAGTGAATACCATTATGTTTCCTGTCCCTTGAGTCATATCCACATCATGTTGCCTCTCCAATGAGATAAGAGAACAGACATTGCCAAGCAGCTCGTCTGCAAGTCAAGTGTCACTCAGGTTTGCTGTGTTGCGTGGCAGCTGTTAATTGTAAATTGTGAATGAGAATGCAGGCCACCAGGTGTGAGATATCTAATCTATCACATCAGCCTCTTTCTACGGCATGAATATGGAGATTCTCATTTAATTATTTTACATTGTTCTGCAAGGCAGTAATCCCTTGGAAATAGGTCTATTGAGTTTAGACAAAAACACTTGCATTGATCTCGGCACACATGTCAAATGTGTGTTAAACAAGCTAAACAGAGTCCTTGACTTTGTTAAGAAGTTTCATAGTTTAAAGCAATCATCAACTAAATGTACTTCGCCCACTCAGTGACTCAGTTACTATGTGCATCATCTTGGGGCTAAAGGATAATGGACATCCTAAACAGTCATGACAGAATTAATCCAATCTTTGTCATGCTGTGAGTAATTCGCCAGTGATTGGTCCATCATGTTGTGGAAGAGCTAAAGGTTGCTGCAAGCTTTAGTTTGATAATAAATACTGACTGTCAGATGTGTCTTAGAAAACTTTGCTGACTGGTCATTACTTCAATTCCAATGAATAAGCAGAGCTGATGGCCGCTGATTTGTAAACAATGTGGCAGACATGGTACATGCCTGTTGCACAAGTCTTCATCAGACCATTGTTATCACAAGAGTGCACATGTTTGGACATTTGAAGACATGCAAATAGTCAGTGTAGATTGCTGTTGGCTGAAATAAGAAGAACATAATTGTTCCCCATCTACAAAATACATTTGCCAAGCAAACAGTTATCATAAATCTTTGCACATTAAAACGAAGAGCCTGTAGGCTGAAGCTCCAAAAACGTAGAGAGAAACCACAATTAGAAATAAAACCCAATTAACCTTTATAAAAAAATAAATCATTAACTTGACGATAACAAGGCTTAAGCGTTATCTATTTTTTCTTATTACATGGCTTAGTTGAATACTCGATTCTGATTGGTCAATTCAGAACATGTGACACGTTGTTAATACCGAACAGACAGACCGCTGTCAAGGACTTATTGACCGTTGTTAAGGACGCTCACATCTTCAAAAAGAAGTCCGGTCGATTTAACTGTATACAGTTGGGCCGAAAAGCAAACTGCATGCAGTTTGCTTTTCGAACTGGGACATGAAAAACAGCGGAGAAGTAACGGGGCAGAAACCCTCCTTTTTACGCAGCGGTCCAGACATAGACATCAAACTGCGACACATATTCAGTTGCCAGTTACTTTGTCATTAGGGCAGGGATATCTAGATACTTTCCAAGGTTTGACATAATGAATTGTGCTACTTTTAAAGCAAGGAGCGATGTTTTCAAATCTGTAATCAAAAAGCTCCTCAAAAACGCAAGCAGTTCCTACCGTTGGCTTTTCAAACTGACAAGAGACGCTCTAACTGTTTTTCAAATGTAACAGTTTGAAAAGCAAGCAAACTTTCCGCTGTCGTGTGATAGCAACATGGAGGATTTTAACATTCATTTTAATATATTTGGAGAGCAAAGTAATTTGGAGGAATGGTTAGTGGCTGATGAGTCCCCCAGTGAAGAAAAGAAAAAGACAAGAGGGACAAGAAAACAGCGGAGAAGTAACGGGCAGAAACCCTCCTTTTTACGCAGCGGTCCAGACATAGACATCAAACGGCGACACATATTCAGTGTGCAGTTACTTTGGCATCAGGGCAGGGATATCGAGATACTTTCCAAGGTTTGACATCATGAATTGTGCTACTTTTAAAGCAAGCAGCGATGTTTTCAAATCTGTAATCAGAAAGCTCCTCAAAAACGCTATCGAAGAAGTTCCTGCCGTTGCCACGTTAGTTCAAACAGTAACAACGGACTATTTTTCTTAGCGGATGCATGTCAATTTAAATCAATACATACAACTATTTTTTAAATCAATAAAATCAGTTTCTAAATCCATAAAAGCATTTCAATTAATATTGGGAGTCATAACGTTACTTTGTTGAGAATGTGGCCATGTAATAAGCCGATAGCCTGATCTAGATCCCTCCGCTTCGCGTCGGGCTCCTGATCAGCCTGTCGGTGTTCTTTTCCCCATAATGACCGCGTTGCAGCACATTATCCCTTCCATATATCTTCATATTGTCCTGACATTTTAACAGGGTACATTCTGACAGGGTTTGTACAGTATGTTAAAGCTATCGATATTATTTCTGTTATGTTGTATAACTGTTTAATGGTGTTATCTTTATTGCTACCCCCTTCCCCGTCAATAGTGTTGGTCCACAGCACAAACGTATTAGTTTAACACAATCCGCATCTAAAATTGTGGCATAGATCTACGTTATTTTCCCCTGTGCAATTCTCCATTTACTCAACAATAACACATCATTTGATCCTTATGTTTATTTATTTGTTTGATTAATAAACACAAGTTGGAGTCCCTCAGGACCGAGGGTCGGAGCAGCTCATTTGCTTTACAGAATATTACACCCGGAAGTAAGTATTCTCTCCGCTTCGCTTGACAAACCCAAACCCCGTGATAGTCCTCAAGCTCTGTGATTGGATGTTTGAGTGTGCTCCGAGGGTTACGCCGAGCGTCGAACAGCACTTGAAATTAGATGGAACCACGGCAGACTGTCCAAAACTGGATTTTAACGGGTCCACCCCGTCCCCCCCTCCCCCACCCCGTCCCCAGAACTACAGATGCTGGCTATTGTGTTTCGCAACATGTTCTCTATCTATGGCACGTCTCTACTGGGAATTCGTATTCCCCATAATAAGAAGTTGCCAGTATTAAACTGTGTACATCCCTGGAGGTTTAGGGGATAGGAAACACTCAAATTTAAAACATATAATTCATAAATGGGGGGAAATTGCTTGTGCCCATAATGGGCAGCATTAATATATACCCACATGCCAGCTAAGGTCAGAAGAACTTTATTTAACAGCTGGTCTTATGTCTGTGACCCCTCCTGTTGTTAATTGATAAGCCTGAAACATGCACGTGTCAAGGTTCAGAGGCACATTTAGCAAATATGGCAGTAGCCATCGATCATCTTAAGATAAGATATACTTTATTGATCCCAAGTTGGAACATTTGCGTCACATCAGCATGTGTAACAGTTGTAATGCAGTGGTGTTTATTTGTAAATCCATTTAGTATAATCACACAAATTCTGTGTTTTATATTTAACAATTCTGTGTTCTTTATTTATTGATTGTTCAATACCTGACAAGGCCGGAGATGAAAAACCTGGGTCGCAGCCGGTTCCTCAACAGTGCATCACAAGACATCTATCAATATGTGTGTACCTCCACCATTAAACTGTCATATTCTGCACATTTCTTATACTATCTACATACATCTTATAAGAGTATAATACATAATATCAGTTAAAAAAAGTGCTTCAACATAGTTAACATTGCTGGAGGTATGCACACATATTGATAGATGTCTTGTAATGCACTATTGAGGAACCTGCGACCCAAGTTTTTCATTCATTGCATAACTACACCGTAGTTGTGTATACACATACTATACAGAGATGCTGTATGAGAAACCAATGTGAGTTTGGAAAATTGCACAATTTAAAGGAGACCTATCATGCTATATTTAAATGATATAGTGTTTGACCATACCTATATAAGGTATATTTATACATTTTATTTTTCAAAATACCAAACAGATCATTTTTTACCCAGGCCTCGTTTCGCTCATTTTCGCTCTATTCCAAGCCTGTCTTTGAAAATTCTGAGCAGCAGCTGACCACGCCCCCCTGCAGAAGAGGGGGGCATGAGCCATCGAGAGTCACGTTACCATGCTTGCTGTGATTACGAGTGTGGAATAAACATGTCATTTCAGAGCAATGCATGTGTTCAAGCATATTATCAATTTGATCCAGAAACTGACCCTGAAGCAGCGGAGGTTTTGGTGGAGGTGAAAACATCTCGGTTGCAGCAGGACGTTTCTGAATGGTTAGTTGACAAGCTGTTGTCCCTATTAATTTGACTCTGTTACGATGCTTGCTACTTATTCCGTTCATATGTTGGCTAATTAGCAAGAATGCAATGTGTACAGTTTGTAACTTAGAGTTTGTAACGCAAAAACAGCAGTACATATATATATTTATAAAGGGAGACATTCATATTTTCAGCATATATACAATGGCCTCATTGCGTTTATTAATAGTTTACAGTCCTTTTCTTCCAACATCGTGCAACAACCGTTGGAAAGTTCAATAACTTAGGGTGATAAAAAGTATAACTCCAACAACACCTCAGTTGTCAGCAATGTGTGCAGTTTCATGTGTTTTTAAAAGCTCAGTTATTGACTTCTTTGTGCAAATTGTGCTACGATGCCTTCTGAACGGAGAATGTGTGCTGCATGGAGATACCACAGGTAACATTTTTGATAGCTTCACTAAGTTGTCTGTTTAGAGAATACATTTTTAACATGTCATTCAATATATGTTTATCACAATGTGTCAAGACGGATGCAGGAACTTGAGGACTCTGTAACCTGTATGGTGGACCTACTGGATTGGAGCCTGTGTGCCTAAATGTGTTCTCCCTGCAGAATGCATTGAATATTTACAGAGCTGAACATGGTGGACTACAGTTGAGGCAAATAGAGCAGTGAGTGGTTTGTTTGTTTTGACTGAAATTGTAAAACGAATGCTAATATTGTTCATGGAAATAAATACTGGTGTATATGGCTTTATGCAATCTTTCATTGTACATGTACTATTATATTATATACTACACAGCAATGGCATAACACACCCATGTGTACGACAACAAAAGTCCACACACAACCTTATGCTTTTGAAATCAGAATATTCTTTACCCATCCAAACCTGAATAATCACGACACATTTGATATCAACTCGGAACTTTATTGTCAAAATCAACGGTTCTTTGAACCCATACAAAAAACTAAATGTACTTGTATTTTGTATAAATGACACTACATATTTTTTTTAATGATTTCAGGCGTCACAGGTATCTAGCCTACAGAAGCTTTGTGAACTGGTGCTGGGGCTTCCTTGGACGCAGGATCAGAGTGGTGATTCCGGCCTGCGTTGTCCTCAGGACAACTCCCCGCAGGGAGTTTCCTGATCCGCGAAATGTCTATGTTGGGTTCAGACAGCAGCCAAATTGAACCGTGTAGTATACCCGGCGATGACCTCCTCCCTGTCAGGTCCTCTGGGATGGGTATCTTCAGAAGCTCCTGTGTGAATGGTGCAGGGTCCACAAAGACTTGGTCGAAGATGAGGTCCATCAAGTTGACCACGTAGCCTGTGCAATGTTTAAAAAAAGCACAACAAAACATGTGGTTTAGATTAGTATATGCATGTAAAAAACTGAAAGTTCTTTCTAATTTTTTTATTTTATATTTGTAAATAGTTGTATAATAAATATTTTAAACACTTACGGAATGTGGGGTCAGTCTTTACTGGTTTTGCTCTGCATTCTCCCTTCCTGGCCTTTGGGAATTGCAGTTTATACAGAGGGTTTCCAGTGGATGTAGTGGCTTGTGCATGCTCAGCGTTTTCATTGTAGTGCAGGGCTGCCAGGTACAGTCTTTCATTTCCGCCATGATAAAAAAAATGTAAATAATAGCAAAGGATGTACAAATTGTCACTAATTAGTAAGTAACTATGGTTTATTTTACCTGCACAACATTCCAAGAAATGGAAACACAACATTCTTTGGAGCAAAGCGCAGGATGACGGCATGGAATGACTCCAAAGATGAAGTCTGGTGGTGTGGGCTGAGTTTGGCCACAGCTTTCAAAATCCTCTTGGTTGAGAGAATTGTCTCCAGCTTGTGAAAGGCCGGCGTTCCTAAGAATTTGAAAATCAAAGTCATATTTGAATTGTCATGCTTTATAGATTGTGTCTGACAACATCCTGTATTCAATAGTTGTCCCTTACAAATATTTATAGAGGAGTAATGTAATATGGTTTATGAACAACATACCTTCAGCCATCCATTGGTATTGCACAATGCGCAGTGGATGAAGGCACTTAGGGAACAGGGGGTCATCATGAGAGTGGATATCCTGCACGTGGTTCAGGATGGAAGTCCATTTGGCCACTCACTCAGACCTGGTGGTGGAGGTTGCTGCAGTCCAGTATATGTGGTTTCTTATACTCTTCACCCACCCTCGAAGTTTTTCGCAGTCCTTCTTTTTTGCAGCCTTCTCCAGTTGCTTAGAAATCCCTAATAAATACATTTAACATGTAGTTAATATACATTACTCAAGTTTACTCAAAATATTATTATACTGATGTGATTGTAGGAAGCCGGGTTTGTGTCTAAATAAAATAATGATTGTATTTACAATCGATTTATTTACATAGAAATTAATATAAAGAAAAATACCTTTTTCTATGTGCCACACATCAAAGAATTGGGTGATGCTGCTTTCCCTTAGGAATTTCTGAATTTGCAGATGTCTGTCCGTGACAATACAGTCCAGAGTCACACCACGTTCCTTTAACAACTCCAGACTCCTTTTCAGGCCCTCTAACTCCATGTGGTAGCTTCCACCAACCTCATTGCTCTGTTATGACCAAGCGGCAAACTCTGGGGAACAGCCGGGAAGCCAATACGGAAGTGCCACACACTGCAGTTCATACATGGGCCGCTAGGGACTGGCTGCAGAAAGGAGACATTTCCATATACCCCCATGTTAAAATGCCCAACTTTACAGCAGAAAAAAACATGTTTCTACCCATGGATGCAATAAATATTATTATCGATATAGTTAGATTCCACCTTCATGATTATGAATCTGTGAGTAAATTGTTTTCTAACACAACCCTTTTATTTATATTAGGTCTTAAAGTTTTTGCATAAATTAGGGCGTGGTCACGTTGATGGACATGTACATGCCTCACTGTCAGCTAACAGCAACTTGTCCACTCTGCTAGGCTACAACCATAGAGGCTACAACGTTAGTTAGTCATAGTACTGTACTTGACCCTTTAGCTTTAGCCGTGTTCGTGGTGATTGTGCCTTTTACGGAATATTGTTACAAATACCAGACAATTAAAATGTCGTGCTGTGCGCTTGAATGTACTAACAGAACTTCCAAGAAGTCTAAAATGATAATATTATACATGTTAACCCCGTTCGCAGGTGTTTGTGTGCTTGGTAGCTTAGCTTGTTACTTATTAGCCAGTTAAGGACGTAACCCTTTATGCATACATATACATTTTAGTTTATGATTCAGCCTTGGGTAAGACTTTTATAGTCTATGGCTATGACGCCCATAATGCTAAACGGGAGCAAATGTTAATAGGGGACCCAATTATCCCAGTGGTGGCCGCCGGAGCTAACGGAGCCGCAGGGGGCTAGCTACAGCCGGCGTCCCGGAGCTAGCCCACTGTGGCTCCGTTAGGTCCGGGCGGTGGAGTCCGTCTTTTCTCAACGTGTGAATGACAAGCATAAAGAATAACAAAATATAGCTAATTCTCTTGCAAATTGTCTCATTTGATTATGAATGTAACATTTATATAGGGGAACTACACTGTTAGCAGTAACTTGGTATGCATGTATTTCATGTTAGCTTAGCTTCTTAGCCTGAGCTAGCTCTGTTTACTTCCAGTTCGGAGGCAGCAGGTCCCGCCTCGGCTCCGCCTCTTTGCCCTTATTTGGAGCAGGCGGGATTAGACTCTGACGTCACAGTCGAGCCGTTAGTGGCCGACTCCGCCTACTAAGGGCTTCACGGCAACTCTGCAGAATCCTATGGGTGACGTCACGGACACTACGTCCATTTATATATACAGTCTATGGTTATGACACATACAAATAACCATTGATACACACATTTTAAATATAACGTGCAAATAGTGTTAAAGAAAAAAACATTGATATTTCATTTCACCCCACTTACCTGAACCAACTGGAGGTCAACGACTTTGTTGTTCTTCAGGTCCATCATAGTGTATCTTCCGAACTTTGCAGAGTGGCCTGTGAAAATATGTTTTACAGTAATTACTTTTCTCTGCGTATGGTGAATTTGTATTTTTGCTTGTAGTGTTTAGTGCTGTCTGAACATGTTAGCAAATGCCTGATAATTAAAATAAAAGACAAAGCAAAGACTGTGGAGCGTACAAAATAAAATGTTACAAAAACATATAAACACCTAACCGATTACTATTTGGGTTTAAGGCGACATTGATACGGAGAAGCTACATGCTACATACTACAAGCTAGAGATAGCTTTATCAGGAAAAACACAGCTAAATAAAAACTTACAGCTTCAAAATTGGATGTGTCCTCACTGGCCTGGTCCCGGATGGTTGGTATTGATCCCGGGTTTAGCATTAGTTTGGAGGCATATCCGTGTTGGACTTGAGAGAAGTTCATAAACATGTCCGTCGTAAAATGTTTGGAACACACCAACAGAAATCTGCCGTGGTCTTCTGGCACATGTCCCTTGAAAATGAAGTCTAGCCACAGATTAGTTTCTTTTTCCACTGATGGCATTGCATGCAGTCCCCTTTCTCGAGTCTTGCAGCCAACAACAGCACAACGTTTAACTGGCTTAGACATCCTGGCAAGAGCAGACAAAACCACAGATGTGACTGGGGTTGATTTAGCCTGCCGATAGCCTATATGCGAATGAGAGGTTTGGCAATGCACGTGGCCATGGCTCATTCCCCTGATAGGTGGAGAGTTGACCAATAAGCGGAGCACGTCTTTGTGACGTAGAAAAGTATTGAAATCTTGATCCGATTTTTTCAGATCCATTGCATCCCCTTTTTTTAGAAATTTGGCTAAGGAGGAAAATAGAGAGGGTTGTGTTTTCTGACACTTGGTGAGTTCCCTGGAACACCGGGGACACATATTCATGTATAAAATACGTACAAAAGTGCGTACAAAAGTGCAGACCTCAACAATGGAAAATGTGACCTCAACAATGGAAATGTGATCAGTAGAAATGGCGATGACATGGGACCTTTAATATTTATTATGTTTAAGATTAAGGCCATAAAAGAAAAACCACTACTAAAATTGGGTTTTTATTTTATATTGAGTTAATTTATTGCCAGTATTAGCAATGTTAGTCTTGAGTTTGCCATCAATGTTCTACTCCAATGACCCGTTGTACAGGTAGCTCCTACAGTCTGCTGAGTGAATTATAATACACATCAGTGAATATTCTTCTTTGAATGTAAACAGACTGGCAGCCATATGTTACAACAACCCCAAAGAGCACATACTCAAATTCCAAAAAAGGGAGGCAAAGTCTGAATCTGTGTATTGAGTGCAAACATGTTCAAACAAAGGGATCTAAGCTTCAGTTTTGTGTTTAAAGACAATACAAACACCAGTCTGTTCAACACTCATTTCCTGTGCCAAACCTTGACAACTGTGATGAGCAACAGCTTTTCAAAAAAGACACTGCAAGTCTGCTTCTTTTTTTTTTTTCTTAAACTAAGGACCGTAAACTGCGAAAGAACATTTAAAACAATGCTAATAAAACGCACTTGCTTTATTTTGATCACAGCCAACAATAGAGAATTCAGTGTGTCGGGTACAGAGTATTGTCAGGAAATCATAATTAACTCCAGAAAGAAATACAAATACATGCCGCTCTTTAAGTGATAGCCTCACTTACCAATATTATGTATTTTAGCATTATCCTTTCATATAAACCACCAGATGAGCAAAATTCATACTATGTGCTGTCAAGTTAAGTTGCATGGCTGGATTTCCTGTCGTTTCACGTATATTTTCATCATCGGGTAAGCATGTGCACAATACTTATTTAATAAACAAATACCTTTACATTACACAACATTTTAATCAGTCTCAGCTGTATTACTAGACATTTGAAAATGCCCTTAAGCAGACATCAGAATGGTAGCATTGTTATAAGGTTAGTATTTAGCTTCGAACGATCCTCTGCCTGGCTACATACAGCCTGCTGGTATAACTGTATTTTCTCAGTCTTGTAAATGTAAATCTAATCCTAGCTACCAGTGCCCATATATGCCCAGTATGTATTTAAACGTTAAAAAAACCTAATTGTGAAAACCCTGAAGACTGATCCCTGTTTGCAAAGATTTTGGTTAGCTCATGTTGTTGAATACTTTCTCTTCCCTGTTTTTTCTCCCATCTTCTTCAGCAGATGACTATTCCTACTTTCTATACAAGAAGTGGATAGTCGTAATATTGAATATGCAACCTAAGAGGCAGCACAACACTGCATCGTTATTTATATCAAATCAAATCAAGTTTTATTTATATAGCACATTTATAAATGATTTTTGGTCGAGCCAAAGTGCTGTACATGTAAAAATAGCCTACAGTAGAGACACTTTACAGCAAATACAACAGCACAGATTGTTCAGAATATCAGTATGAGAAAAACGACACCCTCTATCCTTAGACCCTTACATCGTACAAGGAAAAACTTCCAGAGAAAAACCCACAGTTTAAGGGGAAAAAATGGGAGAAACCTCAGGGAGAGCAACAGAGGAGGGATCCCTCTCCCAGGAGGGACAGACGTGCAATAGATGCCGTGTGTAAATCGAAGAGATAATACATTTTACAGCATATAGACCGAATGTTAGGAAATGCATGTGTCTGTAATAAGAAGATGAATCCACGAGGATGTCAGCTACAATCCTGTGGAAGCCATCAGGGAAGCAGCATGACGAGACCCGAGGCAGGACCGCAGAGACAGATTCAGCCACGACCCGAAGTCCACGACTTAATCCAGAACTCAGGATAGAGGATCCAAGACACAGGACTACAGCAAGAGGATCAGCCTCGACTCCGGTTCCCGGCGTAGATATAGATACAAAACAAGAAAAAAGATTTGGCTGGGTTAATCGGAACAAGAGAATACACGGACACAGACAGAGGGAGAAGGTCATTGGATAAAAGTTATTCTTGATAACCCTCTAGAAAGATCTCATGAACTTCCCCACTCAATCTATCAAGACCCGAGCAGTTCTATTAGATATAGGATAAGAAACAGAGAGCACAACAACCTATCTCTTCGTCAGATGCACTCCCCCGCTTATCTAAGCGACTCTGTACCCCGTTACCCTCTACAAGGCCATAGACCAGCAGAGGGAAAATGGGGGGTGTGTAAGGGTAAGGATTTTTAAGAATAAACCGCAAGGGTCTAAAGGGAAAAAAGATGAAATATAAGGTACTATATTTTAAGTAATCCTATCTACTATTCCTATATTTGAATAATGTATAAACTATTTAAAAAATACTTTATGAAATCCTATGTTATGTTATAAATATTAAAATAAAGAACTAAATGAATAAATAAATAAATAAATGAATAAATAGATAATTAAACAAAAGCCAAAGAGAAAGAGTGAGTTTTAAGTGTTGAAAAAACCCCCAGGGTCTGGGCCGACCTCACATGGAGGGGCAAAGTATTCCAGAGCCTAGGGCCAGCCGCTGCAAAAGCTCGATACCCTCGGGTTTTAAGCCTGGTCTTAGGCACTATCAACAACAGCTGATCAGCCGACCGTAAGGCTCTGCCTGGGATGTAGCGATGGAGGAGTTCGGCTATATAGGCAGGAGCCAGCCCATTTAGGGCTTTAAAAACAAATAAAAGGAGTTTAAAATCTATTCTGAACCGAACTGGAAGCCAGTGTAATGAGGCCAGAATTGGGGTGATATGGTCGCGCTTTTTATAGATAGATAGATAGATAGATAGAGCTTTATTTGTCATTGTACAAGTACAACGAAATTACAACAGACTCAAGGTGCCAACACGCAACAACAAGACAATATAAAAACAACAAGACAATATAAAAACAACAAGACACTATAAAAACAATACATGGGACTTAAAAAAAGGGAATATGTACATAAATAAATAATAGATAAATTAAATTGCACGATTCCCCTCGTATTGCACGGAAGGTTTATATAACTTAAATATTAGCAGCGTTTAGTGCACATATGGCCCTGGGAAAGAAATTGAATTTGAGTCTGTTTGTCCGGGAAGACATGGTACGGAAGCGCCTGCCTGAGCGCAGCCGTACAAAGTGCTCGTTACCCGGGTGGTGTAGGTCCTTGAGGATTTTGACTGCCTTCTTAAGGCAACGAGAGCTGTACAGCACCTCCAGGGAGGGAAGGGGGCAACCGATGATCTTCTGCGCCGAGTTGATGACCCTTTGGAGCGCACCCCTCTCTGCGGCTGTGCAGCTGAGGAACCACACGCAGATGCAGTAGGTGAGGATGCTTTCCAGATAGAAGACGTGCAGCTGCGTTCTGAACTAGCTGGAGGCGTCTAATTGAGGCCTGGTCCATACCCACATACAGAGCATTGCAGTAATCCAGTCTCGAGGTAACAAAGGCGTTAATAACCCTTTCTAGGTCTTTAAAAGATAAAAACGACTTGGTCTTAGCCAATAGTCGTATTTTGAAAAAGCAGGTCTTGACTACCGTGCTAACCTGCTTATCAAATGTAAAGGCGCTGTTGAAGGTCACTCCAAGGTTCATAACAGAGGGGAAGATATTTTTATTGAGGGAGCCCAGAATATCAACCGGGGAGACTATTGGTTGGGGTCCAAAATAGATGACCTCGGTCTTACTCTCATTAAGGGTGAGGAAGTTTTGGCTCAGCCAAGATTTAATCTCTATTAAGCAGTCCTTCAACTGCTGTAATGAGTTGGAATTTTGATTGAGAGGCAGATAGATCTGTACATCATCAGCGTAACAATGGAAGGGGATATTATATTTTGTAAGAATTGAACCTAGGGGCAGTATGTACAATAGAAAAAGGATGGGGCCCAGAATCAAGCCTTGGGGAACCCCACAGGTAAGAGGGGCTTTGGCAGAGGAGAAGACACCTAACTGCACTAAGAAGCTACGGTCCGTCAAATAAGACCTGAACCATGCAAGCGCAGAGCCTGTAATGCCTGCGGACTGTTCAAGCCGTGACAACAGGATACTATGATCCACAGTGTCAAAGGCAGCAGTTAAATCTAACAGCGCCAAAACAGCTGGGCTGCCTGAATCGGTGGCTAAGAGCAGATCATTAAACACTCTTAAAAGGGCTGTTTCAGTACAATGCATAGGTTTAAAGCCAGACTGACATTTTTCATGGATACCATGTGTGGTTAAAAATGACTGCAACTGGGCGTAGACTACTCGCTCCAGGGCTTTAGATAAAAAGGGTAGCTGGGAGATGGGCCTGAAATTTGCGAGAATGGAGGGATCGAGATTTTTCTTTTTAAGTAGTGGCTTAACCACGGCATGTTTGAAGGCAGCTGGGACACATCCTGAGCTAAGAGAGGTGTTTACAAGCAATAAAACACTTGCTCCAACTGATTCAAAAACATCTCTAAGGAAGCGAGAGGGAATGCTGTCTGAGGTGCAGTTTGTCGGCTGCAGGTGCTTGACTACTTCCGAGAGAGAAGAGAGGGATACAGGCTCAAAATGGTCGAGGACAGCAGGGCACAGAAAGGGAGCAGGATCTGGAGTAGCACTAGTATAGGCTAGCCTAAGAGCAGATACTTTTTCGATAAAAAATGTAAGAAATGTATCGCAGAGAGTAGTTGATGGCACAATCAGAGAAGCATCACAAGGATTAATGATCGAATTGAGGACATTAAAAATAACTTGAGGTTTATGGCTGTTTTTGGAGATTAACAGCGAAATATACTCTGTTTTGGCTGCTTTGACTGCCGTCTGATAATCGGAAAGGCAAGCACGAAGAACTTCTAAGGAGACATGAAGTTTATCCTTTTTCCATTTCTCTCTGCACGCCTACAAGCGCATCTAAAAGCGTGAGTACAATCATTGAGCCACGGCTCTGAAAGAACTTTGTTGCGTCTAAGCGTAAAAGAAGCAACGGAATCCAGTATCACGGCCCGTCTACACTACAGCGTCGACAGCGTCGAAAGCTCCAAGCTGCTCCAAGCTGCCCATTCACTTTCAATGGGGTGACGTCACGTAGCCGCGCTTTTTCGCCGAACTGAATTGTGGGTAGCAGAGCGAGGCGTCTCAGGCGTCCCAGGCGACCAGAAGTTGAACATTGTTCAACTTCTGGTCGCCTGGACGCCGGAGTAGCCAGCGCCAGCCAATCAAATCCCGTTTCCCAAAATCTGACAGCTGAAGCTGTAGCCAATCAAACCGCGTCTAAGCTGGGAGAGATATCCCGCCGTTCATTTCTATATTTCAAAAAAAGTCGGAGGAGAAACTAACTATCGCCGTAGCGAATCACCCGGTTTTGTATGACCAGACCCTCTTCACCTACCGGGATACAAACCGGAGGAACCAGGCATGGAGGGAGGTGGCAGAGACAGTGGGGGAAACTGGTAGGTTTTCGCCTGTTTGGGGAGTTTATATATATATTGCTCCCATACAATCCCCGGGGGTTTTTGCTTTGTATGTTGGGGGCGGGAGATTCATGTGATTGGTTGTTGGCCGTGTTGCTTGAATAAAATCCCCAAGCTCCAGACACGCCCAGCTCCAAGCTATTTTTGGAGCTGTAGTGTGGACGCTCCGTTAGTGTGCATGTAGAATCAAACAAAGAGATAAGCTCATCCGCACTAAAAGCACAGTTCACCTCTAATTTACAAATCAGATAAGTATTAAAAGCATCTGAAAACTGTGAGGCAGTCAAGGGGTTAATTGAACGCAGACAACGCGCAGGAGCACGTGATTCGACTCCTACAGAAGGGATCGAGGTTGTAAACAGAACCGGTAAATGGTCTGAGATACGCGTTCCTGCACAGATTTCATCCACAGAGATAGACAATCCAAACGATAATACTAAGTCTAAGGTGTGTCCTTTATCATGTGTTGGGCCAGCCACAGACTGAATGAGACCGAAAGAGTCGAGGAGGTTTAAAAAATCCATAACCAGAGTTTAGACTCGCAGCACACATGGACATTAAAGTCTCCGCAGATCAAAACACGATCATATTTCACTATGATCCCGGACAGAAAGTCCGAAAATTCAGTTATAAAATCATTATTGTACTTTGGCGGACAATACACGACAGCGCAGAGTATAGGGGAGGCTGGGTTCAATTAAAAAAGCTGCAACTCGAAGCTAGCATAGCTAGTTACTGGGTGAAGCAAACGGCATTGGAGATTAGCTCTAAACACTGAAGCTATACCCCCACCACGGCCGGTGGTACGGGGGGAGCTGAAGAAAGTACAGTCGGGACGAAGAAGTTCAGAAAACGGTACATACTCGACGGTGTGGACCCAGGTTTCCGTCAGGAACATTAAATCCAGATCATGAGGTGAAGAAGTCGTTTAACAGGAACGTCTTGTTTGCTATTGACCTAGCATTTAGCAAAGCCATGCAGAGTTTTCTCTCCGGGCTGGCCGAAGGTGTAGTGCGTCTCAGCTGACGAAGATGTGCGTGTTGAACGCCGCGCGGACCGGGAGCAGTCAGTCGGGCAGGAGGAGCTGCCAGCGGGCCCAGCAGAGGCCGCAGCTCCAGAAAGACAGGGCGAATCCAACGAACCCTCGGATGGCGTGCAGCGGGAGAGCCATGACATCTGATGCGTGGATAAGTCACAGAAGAAGCCGTCAGGTGTGCTTTTTTGATGGACGAGCGCGCCACCACGCTTTCCCCGTCGCCTAAAGCGCTTTCGGTGAGGCAGGATGCAGGGCAACCGGCGCAGGTAGGTGGGAATATCTGACAGTAGAGGGGGAGGGGGGAGTCGATTTACGGTTGCCAGATATAGGTTTGGGCAGCAGTATAAACTCCAGTGAGGATCTTAGGTGGAGGAGAGCTTGGAGATCATAGACAAGCAGAGCAGGGACATTCTGACAAACATAAAACAAAAACAGGATAGCTAAAGGCAGAGAGCTGAGGGAGCGGCATGCCGACACAGGCGCCATCTTGAAATCCTTCTCAAGTGACTTCGTCCCGTATGTTGTATATATCATTAATTTGAATTTCAAAGGAAGCTATACCCTCCTGTTATGGTGATGATACATAGACAGCTTTTAAAAGCAGTACAGATCGGCAGCGGTGTCTTCCAACAGAAGTGGATATTGACAAATTGGAAGGGATGATCTTGGATGACATGGGGACAAATGGATTAGGGAAAGGACACGGTTAAAAGCTTTCTTTAGGGTGTTCGGGTAAATCTGATTCATGTTAACGGCATTTAATCTGGATTTGGCACCACTGCTGGCTATTGCTACAATAATAATATATGAGGACAATCAAAAGAATCTTATTTCCCCCATAGTGGCTCCAACATCTTTCTCTTTAAGAAAACTGATGCTTTTTTCCAATGGAGATCAGCTAGAGTCCAGTAATCAGTGAAGTGTTAGGTTTTTACAATTTATATCTAGGTCAATAAATTCTGACTTGCTTGTTGGTGCCAGAACCTATAAAATCAGAGATGTACTTAATCACATTCTTGCCATATTAGTCTTTTCCTAGTCTTGGCGCTGTCTCCTGTGAAAAATGGTTAGTCCTGCATTGGGTCACCCTGCAAGGCCACTGATAAATTCCACCAGCGTTACCTGTCTTCTGGCACTTTCTTGATAACACTCATTATTGCTCAATGACCTGGAGGCAAAGCTTCACTTTGGGCCTCATCACCTTCAAGCTGCAGCTCGGGAAACTCTTCCCTTGCAGCTCACCTCTGCTTTTAAAAGCCATAAACTCACGCCCGACAAGTTAGCCAGGAGACAAGAACCACAAGCCGTGATTATTTGATATTGTAAAGTGAATTACACTCTCCATTCTCCAGGGAATGTTTCCGAAAGACCAAAGGGATGTATCCAAGATGCGCGCAGTTTATGAGACTCCTCAATCACAAAGAAGAAAAATGTTTGAATCTCAGTTAGACCCGGGGCGAGAATGAAAGTTTAAAGTCTAAGTCAGTGGAGGGATGAAATAATAAAAGAAAAGAGAAAAAAGCACCCTAATATCGTTTGTGATGATCATTCCAGTCCAAAATGATAAGTCAATGTAGAGAATGGATAAAATGGTATTCATGATAAAGGGGGAAACTGTAGACTTTAAATGGTGCTTCAGTCCGTAGTGTTGGATGAAGCACCTTCCCTTAACGTAAACACTGCTCTTAAAACACTCATACTGGAATATATGCTCAACTGTGCAGTGGAGCTATTGCAATGGCCAAATAGAGCGAGAGGGCCCTAGGAGGCTATTCACACTAGTGCGGATAGCTGTTAAAACCTGTGTGCTTCACTTCAAATGGGTTTAGAACAGCTTGCGGATGTGAACAGGGCAATGGAGCAGCACCATAATACACTGTGGGATGTTCACCTCAGGCAAATACTCTGTGATGCTAAGCACCTCTCTCAAGGCGGCCAAATAAAGTCCATTGATTTCTCTTTTTTGTTTGTGGACTCGATTCCATTGTGGGATTTGAGAGAGAAACAGAACTTCCAAACCACTCTCGCGGTGGAGGCTTCCCAGCGGCCAATAGACAAATCAACTTGGAAACTAGGTCATACTAGGAAGTTACATCCCCACAAACAGCACTGACTTTCCCAGCAGCAATAACTTATGAAACATTTGGACTTATTCATACTGTAATATTCTATGACTGTCAAACCAATCAAACTATATTCACTTTTTTTCTCCACATTTTTCAAACGCGTTTTTGTCCTTTTTGTGACAATGCTTTTATTGCTCTATACTCTCACTGTTACAGTTGCCATTTTAACAAATTGAGAACACTTTTCACCAGTTGTGTTGGTTGCATGTCATTGTAAAAAGGGCTTAAACAATGCCATGTCTGCTTGACAGTCATGACAGCCATTTAGCTAGCTGAAATAGACAATCATAAGAAAAGCCCTATTAAATGCTGAGAATTGTCATTGTGTTCGTTTATGTATAGCTTCCTCAGAGCCAGTGATGGAAGAGCAGTCCTAAAGAGAGAACATCGAAACAGTCGAGATCAATTTGAATTTTGGCTGTTTCGTTTCTGTAGACAAGAGCCATCTGCCCAATGGCACTAAAAACAGATTACATTTTGTCGGATGGTGTCTGCATAGTAAGAATCCCACCTGGAAAAAGAGTGATTTTCTCAATGTACAAGCTAAATCAATAATGCTGTCATGAAAGTTAATTAGTTTTTTATTGCTAGTTTAGCTGGAAATTCCAGTATATTTGAGCCATTTGTCTCACTCCCTTTCAATGTTTTCCTAGCAGAGAGGCTGTTCCAGTACAAAAGTCATGATAATATACGTGATTGTGGAGTGTTTTTAATTACAAATGTAATTCTTATCTTTATGTATTCCCTGTGACTGGATGCAGAAGTTATTGATGAACTCAACCGAGGCGGACAAAGATGGTGGACTTTAGGGCTGGCTATCACCACTTATATCCTGAATTGAGTTTCAATAGTAAACTGATATTGAAGTTGCAATACAATTATTCCTTGGATTTAAAAAATATTCTGAGATAACCTTTTACGTAAATGTGTATCGTAATGTCATTTGTGCAGCTAGATTGTCTCGTATTAATACATATACAACATGAAACACACATTTTAAATCACGCGCTTTTGAAATGAATACGGCACTGCTTCTGTTTCGTACTTTTGGCCGATCAGCTAATGTTTTGATTCAACTGTGGTGATTTTATTCATGGGTATTGGATCATTCAAATGAAGATTGATTATAAATAGGAGAATCTATTTTATTTAAAAAAGCCTAGCCATAGTAGACACTGATAACTGGCATGTGTATCAGGGTCTTGCAGGTCTCCCTTGAAAAAGAGATCACTGATCTCAATGGATACACCTGGATAAATAAAGGATTAAAAAAAAATGATGGTGGTGGTGAGTGTTACTCTTAAATCCACGCAAATAAATATACCTTGATGTACCGGTAATGATGCAGATGTTTTTGTACAATTTTTCCGATATTCACAGAAACAAATGCACACAGAAAGAACCAGCACTAAAATCTCCTGCTCCTCCTGGGCTGCAAGTCCACAGGCCAGGGTGTCCTGGGTCCGCTCCAGGGTCTTCTCCCAATTGGCTGTGTCCGTAATACCGCCAACATGCTGCGGACAAAGAACAGCCATTACAGATGTCTAAACCACATTAGCTGGCTCTTGTCAACAAGAAGGAGCAGTGGCTCAACACTGAGTGATACACATGAGGATATACTGAATGTGACAGAGTAAAGACTATTACTTATTTACAGTATACGTAAAATAACAAGCTACCTACATAAGCTCCACCTCTTACTTATAAGCATATCATTTACATTAAAAAAAGTGACAATGGTCATTTAAATACGGTTCAGAATTGGCCCATAGAAAAACATTTCTTTACTTTAATATTCAATATACCATTTATTTAATATTAAAGTAAAAATACTTTCATGCTGAAGTTCAAGTCCTTTCGGTGAGACTTTTCACAGCTGATCTTTCAACACCTCTCATGCTGTTATGACACTGATTTATTACGAGTCCTGTGTGAGGCAATACGATTTTTCATAGAGAGTAATATTCTTCTGAGGCATCACTGATGAAAGTAATGGATACAAAGTCTTGCCCTCTTTAGATGGTTCTTTTTAAGATCTGTAGAAATCAAAATGCCATGTGGAAAAGGAAGACGTTTACATTACATGTCACTTGTTAGAGGCTTTTATCCAAAGTGACTTACATACTCAATACTGTGGGCAATCCCCAGAGGAGCAATTTGGGGTGAAGTGTCTTGCCCAGGGACACAACGACATGCTGACTGCAGTGGGGTTTGAACCTGTGACCTCCTGATCTGAATACCAACTCACAATCCACTGCACCACATGCCTCTTTTAAATATGAGCTTTGCTTTGGATTTGTATTCTTGAAAATAATAAAATAGGCTTTTTGTGTATATATTCCTCTAAAGATGAGGCCATTCTGTTTCACACAGAGTACTGCAGGATTACTTCAATATCGTTATGCACATCACATTAAACACAGAACAACTGACCGACAAACACAGATGTGGACATGCAAACCCGCTAACGGTAAAACACAACTTCCCCAATGCAATATGATAAGGGGCGTCCATGATATAAATCACATGTGTAGGTAAGAGGTAAAATAAATCTGATTAAATAGCACATGCAGCCACATGACTTCCAGTAGAGGTCAGCTCTATATCGCACGTTCCCCGGCACTGATGCGCATCTCACGTTTTTTTTATTCGGCACATTAGAACAGCCGTCCCTGAACACAAGTCAATCAAAGTCATTCATTCATCTTATATTGTCCATATAGGGTCATGTTTGGTCATCATTCAGGAAGGGAACTCAAGCGTGAGGCTTTGAGGACATTATCTCCACCAGTCATTGTTCCATGTGCCTAACCCTGCTGGCACTTGCATCGCAGCAGAGTTTATGCTTAGCCAGGCCCAGGGGAACAGGGCATACTGTATGTGGCCTGTGTAACCAGCCATATGTGACCCCTGCTCATAACTCAGTCACACGTAAGGACGGGAATACAGTGACCTGTCCGGGGCTTGTGAATCTGCAAGCCAGGCTTTATTTCCTGCTCATCCTCACACATTTATGGGGAGCTGACCATGACAACCAGAGGGGAATTGATATGCGTGCTGGGGGTTTGAGGTTAATGTTGCACGTGCCACTGTATGTGCCACTGTATGTGCAAATGAAATCTGTTCTTTATTTAGCTTTTCATGTAACAACCAGATTTTTTTCTAATAAATAGACATTGACTTATATATTTTTACATCAACATCTCTATAAAAGACTAAAAAAAGCACTTAGAATTTACATGTAATTTAATGCATTTTAATTTCAGTGTTTGTGTTTCTGGCCTTAAATGTCTTAGATTGGATCGTCACTTGATTAGGATGCTATTGTGTCTTCTGATATATCAGTGAGATTGTATAATACATAATCCATACAACTTTATAAGCTGACGATACCAGGAGTTTTTGGTGAGTTTATTTTGTTGTTCCTGTCCATATTGAACACAAATTACTTTACTCTGTGGATTAGGTCGAACGTTAGATTGAGGTTCTGGTCGTTGTGAATATTTGGGTATAGTTTAAGTAAGAGAGAAGTACTTAAATAATTTAAGTACGTAAATCATTTAAGTACAATGTCCATGGTACCACATGTGTCTACGTCTACACTTTGACATCACATTGTCATTGACAGCCTATCAAAGGAATCCTGTTTCAAAAGTTGTCAGTGATGCATCTCAGTGAAATGTTGACGCAGAGCTCAGCCCTTCTGAGCACTCGGCTCTGTGTATCATGGCAAACGAAATATAAAGAAACATCCACCACACCCGAAAGGGCTTCAAGATAGCCTTTGTTCAAGCAGGCAGAACCATTGGAATTGGTTTTGTGGCCAAATGGACACAAGTTGAAATCTGAGTGATGTCAGTCAGGTCGCCTGAGGGTGGATGAAGGATGCTAACAGACCTATATGAACCAAGGTCAGATTTAGATGGATAGATGTATTCTCAGTGTATGCTTAAATCTATCATTTAATACGTTGTCATGTCATTGTCATCCTTACTTTTACTGGCATTGTATCCCACATATTTGTAATATGCAGTGTAGAAATCCACGCATGCATGCGCACATTTAGAAGTTTATTTCAGTTTTCCAAAAAGCTTTTTTAATTGCCACAACATGATTGCAACAGTGTTTATGGGTCATTCTACAGAAAAGGTGGAATCTGGGTGATACAAATCTGCTGAAATATATTCCTTCTAAAAACATCTAAAACCTGTTAAATAGCAATAACTAACTCTTAACTTGATGAATCCACAACAAGTAGAGATTTGTATACTTTATACAAAGCTTATTTGTATAGGAATGTCACTGGTGTTACGTGTTACCAGGAAGAAGAGTAACACCAGTGACAATTTGGAGAAAACACTCCCATTTTAACAAAATGGCTGCAATGTGTCAGACCCTATGGTCAGACCAAATATGGCTTCAGTCAATATCAAAATCGTTTAACTCTTCAATACAATACATTTTCCCATTCCAATGTTCACCCCTAGGGCTATGCAATGAGTAACACTAATGACAGACTTGAAAGACGCATGTACAATTTGAAGATAAAATGACACCTTTAACAAACAAAGTAAGAAGTATCTGACTTTCCTTATGTCTTTGTCCACTGCCTCAAATGATCTCTTGTTACAGGAGGCACTTCAGAGACAGTACATTACTTCAAAAATAAAAGCGTTTTGTGTAGCAGTAACACCAATGACGTAATTTTGGGTGACTGACATTTATTTGATATTATTTATAATAATTTGCCTTTTTTCTTACCATTTCAGTGTTATATTTAATGTATGTAATGTTATGTAAATATAAATTAGATTTATTTATTGAAACATTTTTCTTTTAAATTAAAACTATAGGCTCCACTTCCATGTATGATCAAAGTGACAAGGCAGTTCCTTGAACTTGACATTTTAAATAAATTGCAATTTACGTATAAAACCATTTTTTATTTAGTACCATTGCAAAGACAATCTCTATTTATTCAACATATATAATGAATGTGAGTATTAGGTCAACGTCATGTATTTTGGTGTCTGCAAAAGTAAGTGACAGCACTTCCACCTTTTCTGTACAATGACCCATATATAGTATTGTTCTTTAGCTGTGAATGCTCTTTAATCCATTACATTCGCTCCTTGTAAATCCCTTTCTACGTGAACTCGATTTCACCCTGAAAACATGACAAGGTAAAGATGAATCTTTAATTCAGCGTTGCAACCCAACAATTGTAGAAATGGGAAACGCACATAATCACCCTTATCGGCCGCTTTATTGTCCCATTTCTGTGTTATTGAGCCAATTGCATGCTATCTAAGGCCATTCAAAGTGCCAGTAGTGGCATCATGATGCTGAAACTAGAAAAGATATATTGAGTGCAAAGAAAATGGGCTCTCAGCTCGGAAAAAAATATCTAAGGAAGTACAAGTGATGAAATGGCTTCCGAGCAATAAGGACGTCAGCAGAACTGCAACCACACATGGGATATCTAAGTTTATTAAAGTTCCACAGCTCGCCTCCTGTCATTCAGATTCTTTGTAATAAACAACAAATGCTGGCGCTGATACCATAGAAAACAACAAGGCGATGCATTATTCAACAAATAATTCAAGTAATACGAATAATTCATCAAACATTGTTGGTCCCCCTTTCACTCTTGCCAGATATTGTTAAATATTCCTTTTTCTCTCGCTGTGTTTTTACTCTCCCCATGTGTGCCTTGAGAAGCATTCCCAATCAAAAGCCACTTTGTACATAATAAACAAGGGCGGAGGATTAAGTGCAGATGTCAACAAAGACGCGCTTGTTGATGAAGTGACTGGTGCTGAATATTAACATCCAGCTAAGCCTGGCTAATTCACTGCATGTAGACTGATAGCAAATGATTGGTCAGAGGAGAACAGACTGGGCTGCTTGTTCGTCGCTGCCCAGCTGGAACACAAAGGCCACCACTGTGTTATTTGGGCAATCCCACTTAAACTTAAACGCCTTAAGCTGTATTCAATGGCAACCTACAGGAGCCTAAATCTGGATTTGATAAAGGGTTAACTATTTACTATCACATTGAGATGTCATTAGTAACTCCTCGGTTCTGCCTGGGGCCTCTGATGTTTGATTGATAATTTCATTAATTGGTTGACTTGAGAGGCATAGGCATCTCGCCAATAATGTTCAGCATGCACTGTAAAGACTTTATTGTTTCACTGAATGCCACATGAAAACATGTGATGCAGCGCTTTGGATAATGATGAGGTCAATTTAACATGGAATGTAACATCATTCAGTGTTTCCCACAGAATTTGATTCTATTTGTGGGGGCACTGCACCCCCGCACCCCCCGGCAAGAAAAGCCAAAGGCCCCTTAACCAATTTGGGTTATTAAATAAGATAATACATGCAAGTTCATGGCTACTGTAGACAACGTTCTTGTTGCTCTGTGTTGCGTTGTTAATGAGTGAAACACACCGGAGTTGAGGATCTATGGGGTTTATCCTCCCAAAAATATAATTTACAATTTAGGTATTTAGCAGACGCCTTATTCCAAAGCGACCAATTACAGGGACATTCTGCCTGGAGTAACCGAGGGCTACGTGCCTTACTCAAGGGCACACTAGTATTGGTGTTCCAGGCAGGATTTGAACTCGCAACCTTCCGATCACCTCACTATCATATTTTTTTTATGAGATCCATTTGTGGCGGACTATATTTAATTGTGGCGACCCGCCACAAATAAATAAATGTATGGGAAACACTGTCATTATAATGTTTTTGTCACACTGTGAACTGCAGGCTTTCGTGCCATATAGTATGTCGTGTGTCATGAATTAATTAATGCATTTCAACGATACTTCAGGAAACAAGGCACTATTTTTGTTGTCTTATGTGCCAGGTCTCTTTCATTAACTAAATTGCCTTTTTTTTTTAATAATTTGCATATACAAGAATCACCAAGAATTAGTGATTGAATGCTAGACCACTCGGCAATGAATTCCTTTTCAATAATTGTTTTGATTTGTATCAGAGTTTCATTAATTAGGTTTAGAATTAGAATAATTACTTCAGGGTTTTAGGCTAATGACCATTTGAGATGTGCCAGGGAAAAAAAGAAGCTGAATGCTAATTTGTTAGTTATGAATTGATAAACAAATCAAAACTGATACCATTGACTGGTATTTGATAACTACATGTTCAGAATACCTTTATTAGTCCCACAGAGGGGAACTTTACATCCACAGAGGGGAAATGTACATACACCCTGTGCCTACCTACTAGATGACATTGTTCATGTGCCTTCATGGAGATGCTTCCCATATTACATTGACATACACTTATGAATACTTAGAAGGTAACTTTAAGCAATACTCAGTGCAGAGTAAAAGTCTTTGGTAGTACAGGTCATCTCCCAGCAGTGAATATGTTTAAATGCATGAGCGTGAAACAAGGTGAAGTTCTCAAAGTAAAAGCCAAGGTTGGGAGGGTTCAGTAAAAAATGCATTGTTTGATGTGTTACCTGTAAGTAAATGTAATCAGTAACTTCATCTGAGTATCAAATATAAAAGTATATAGAAATAGTTTATTGCATACAGTTCAGTTCACAGACACTGTTTTATGAACACTGAGGCTGCGGCCCCACGAGGACGAATTCGGTCGTTTGCGTTACTGTTTAGTGTCATATAGACCGTTCGGCCACACGAGGACGACCGAATACAGCACTAAACGACTGAGGAAACGACAACGGGTCCCAAGGTGGATAGAAATGCATACGCCACTCTCTGGGGGGTCAAACAGCTCCGTGTGTGCGCCGTATACGGACATTTTCAGATCACTGATAGTGATTGCGCAATAGCCCCGCCTCTCCCCACCTCTTCTGCTCACCTCCGCTTACCCCGCGCCAGTGCTGAAGTGTTTCGCCACCAACAACAACAACAATGGCGGATCGCAGAGTTGCTATCGTGCTCCGGACGCTATTGACCATGCTACAGTTGTTTGTGCAACATCTACAGCAATAATGATGAGGCAATAGCCCCGCCTCTCCCCACCTCTGCTGCTCACCCCCACGTCAAAGTAAACTGCACCCTGAATTCAGATTATTTATCTTTCTCTCGCGAGTGAAGTCTAATCTGACAGGACGGAGACACGCAGCTCTGCCCACCTACAGCTCCTCCCGCTGCAACAAAACACACACTTCAAGTCAGATCATCACCCTTAGCTATTTTAATTACCTCTCAAACTACCTAAACTAGTTATAAATATGTTTATTTTTTACTGTCGGCCGGGTCACTCATTACTGGATCAGCTGCTGCATGAGACAGACACTGACGCTGTCCGAAGAGAAGGAGGAAAAAGAGAGGCTCCGTGTATTTTATCATTATATTATATAGAGTCGTTATTCATTTGTTTTAAAGCTCAATAAATAACGAAGAAGACCTTTGACCGGCACTTTTATAATTTTGTCCGGAAGATTTCAACTTTAATAAACGCTGACTGGCGAAAAACTCTGCCCGGTTCCCTCGGCCCCCACCGCGGAGAATAAACAGAAGGGCAACCATGACAACCATGCTTCTTCGCTGCTTTTGTGGAGGAAGTTACAGCGCCACGTAGAGGCTCCTGCATATGTACTGCAGCTTCTCCAGCGGTTGGAGCTAAACGGAGCGGTCTCGTGTGGGCAGACACTATCCGGATAATTATTGCATGTGGACGGAAGCCGTTTGCGATTGCGTTTGCGTTAATCCTATGCGTTTAGCCGTTTTCGTCCTCGTGGGGCCGCAGCCTGAAATAAAAAAAAGAACAAATTAACCAAAACCATAAAACAAATTCAGGCAGTAGGCGTATATATTCACACTTAAAGTATTACCAGAACATTGGTTACAAAGATTAAATCAAATTAGATCCTTTTACAAGACAGACTGTTCTTTTTTTGTTTTTAGTAATATTGTAATCTTGCAAGTAATCCCCAATTTATTTATTTTTTACAGCAATCCGATAACATATTTTTTGTGTAACTTTAAATGAATACAGTTAGCTGTTTACTGATTATGTACTCCCGTTACATGTATCCATTACTTCAAAAGCCTGGTTTAAGCTTTTTCAGGATATCTTTCCTGGGATACTATTGGCCAGGGGTGTCCAAACTACGGCCCGGGGGCCAAATGCGTCCCGCGGACCATTTTGAATCGGCCCTGAGCAAATTCAAAAGTATAATGACTTAAGTATAATACATTACTGCTTGTCTTATATTGTACTTCTTAAATATATATGTTCAAATATATTACACAGTATTCATGTGTAAATAAGCCTGTAGCGGAGGTGATCTCTGGGCCGTAGATCTCTGTCTCCGTTACATTATATAGCTTCACTATTAGCGAAGCATATTCATTTGTTCCCAGGTAAAACATTGCACAGGAAGCATTTGATGTATGAAAGATGACAAGAGCTTGTGTGGCGTTCAAACCCGTTTTATTGAATGGTTTATGTCATTATGAGAACACATTAATCCTTGATGTCGGGGGGCTGGATTGGCACGCCAAGCTATGGGTGAACAAAGTGTGATTAGCGATTCTAGTCATTTATAAGCTGTTTAGACTAAGACATTTACATTTCTGTTATATATTTGTCATATCATCCCTCATCCCTGCAGTAGTTAACATCATAACACTCACCTCCACCTGTTCTCCCCATGGATGTATAATAAGAACTGGATACAGCGTGGGAGGCGGGGCCTCATTCATTCCTATGAGAGTTGCTCATTAACGCATGATGACAACATGGCCCAACTTTTGAGAGAGCGAAACGTCACAGATTACCCGGCATGCCTGAGAAGTACCCGTATGTGCACTCATAGCGCATGTGCAACTTTAACCACGCCGCCCAAAAGGCTTGTTCACATTAAGCACGTGAATTTCCGGGCCCAGCAACCTAAAGGAAGTGTAGTACCGCCGTTTGACCAGCACGAATATTCTCATCAGACTCCGGCGCACTTCCTGGGGGCTTGGTTCTCCCGGCTGCAGTCGAATAGTCCAAAGATCAGCTCCTAAGTTCTAACCCTATCGTCTATTCCTTGACCTCTGAGTGAAACGTCACGGGGTTAAGGGATAGTGGATAGGAGAATTCAAAAGGACTTAGGAGAAGAGACTGCGGTGCTTTAGAGAATCCGAATGCACTTTCACTATCCGACGTGTTTATGATGCGCCAGCAGACGTCATTGTGTGCGTCTGCTGCTGTGGGGGAACTATGGAAACTACAGTTTTCTATAGCGGACGACAACATGGATGTTCAATAAGAACGAGGGACTACTGTGAACTCATCTAGAGACTCTGCTCCGTGCTCTGATGCTGCTGCTTTGCTTTATGAACGTGGACAACAGAGAAACAGATTCTTCAGGACAAAAGTTGGAATTGAAATAAAAAAGGAAAGTGAAACTTATGCTCGTCACCCTCTTCCTCCGGTCCACATTAATACCAATGATCCCAATACGTATGATTGTATGAACTAAAGATCTTAAAATCAATACAGATGTATTTATTATAAACGTTAATCCTTAACATCTACCACTGTGTATATCACCATTCAAACATCTTTTAAAAGTTGAACAAACTCCACACAGCTCAGTAAAGACTGAAATGTTGACTTTATTTGATAATTTCAGTAAAAACTAACGTTCATATTTCTCTTTTTGATTATAATACTGATGAACGTTCAAAACAAAGCACTTTGGCAACTTACCACCTATGTTTTAAAATGCTTAATAAGCACCGTAACTTTCATGATATAATTTCTCGGTCATAATCGGTTGTTTCCGTGAACGGCCGACTGTTGAGTGACGGCAAATGCTGCGGCTGCAAGGCATTGTGGGGCAGCATTTTCGCTTCTCCTGTCGGTTAGGGAGGTCCAGTGGTTCCTAAGCTAAAGGAGGTTATAAAGGAAGTTTGAAACCTCCTTTCCTATCATTCTCATCATTCTAGAGAATTGGAACGGCACTTATCATAGCTGCCACTGAGGGACTTCCGGGTCATTTCACTCCTTTAGGAAGGTTCCTAAGCTAAATGGACTATTCGACTTCAGCCCCCGTCTCCGGTCCCAGGGTCCGTCACCGTAACGAGTCCCCGGGGAAACGGCGAACCCTGTTTTATCGTTCCGGGTGTGGTTATTGAGAACGATGGAGGTAGGGGTAGTTTTATATCGTGTACATTGATGATGTCGGTTTATAATATGTTTCCCTTCATACATTAATTAAGTATACTTTAATTAATAGATGTTTGTTATTTCCAAGTAATGTTTATTTTTCTTTAACTGGTTTTCATTATCTGAGCTAACCATCTGTGCAAATACCTTTTTGAAGGTACGGTCCAATTGATGGGCCTATAAAGGGTGGCAGGTTAGGCTCATTGAGAGAAAGGGATAGTGCCACAGTCATATGGGGAAATGTATGTTGGTTATCATGTACTAACGATGAATACATTCCCACACCGGGTTGTATCAGGACGTTCTGCCTCTGCCTCCTTTCTTGGTCGGGCCGCTCAATTATCAGCTTCACAAGAGCCCTACTTTCAAATAAATGCAGTCAATTCAAGTTAAAAACATGTTCCCACAAATCTAAGTTGATAATAAAAAAAAGTCCAATAAGATATGTACATAACAACCTTCAAATATACCCTTGATATTTCCTCTTATGATCAGCAATCTGAAGCTTTTGTTTTCAGGAATGAGCTGCTAACAAAATTAATGAAACTATGGAGAGCTTTGAGGTTGTTTTTTTCTTACAGCATTTTCAAGTATAAAGAATAATTGACCCACATTGGATTGATTTGTCCAACTTATAACTGCACTTAAGAGGCAGTATACCTCACCTCTAGGGAGTGGCCTAGCCCTTCATATATTTGTCTTTATGTGGCCCTCAGTGAACAAAGTTTGGACACCCCTGCTATAGGCAAACACGGTAAAACATGTATTCTCTGTATTTGCATTCTGTAGAAAATAACTGAATATACTGCATGCTAAAATATGCAACCTTAAGTTAATTGTCTGCATTTTTCCATGGTCTGGCTGATCAGTCATTTAGATCATGCGGATACGATTTCTAAATGATCAACAGTCAAACATATATTTGACTCAGACATCCTTAGTTTTTATTTGACAGAATATTGCTACATGTGCTTCAGCCCTCGGTATCACAAGTCAAATTCTAAGCATACAAATGGCAGAGGCGCTCCTGTCATTCATAGATTGAAAGACAATAGACAGATGATGAACAATGAAGATGAATGGCTTTCCACCCTGCCGAACGTTGCTCTGAACAAATGAATTCCAAGGGCGCTCCTCATCATTTCAATGATCTTTCCCCCTGCTATGTTTCAGCATAAATCATGTTAACCTTCTCATTTTCAAGTTCATTCATTTTAAGGTGCTCTACCTCCTGTCTCAGTGGCTACGGGCCTTGTGGTTGCATCAAAGGGATCTGACTGCGGAGATTCTATTAAACCTCACACTGCAGAATATTGTGTCATTTTCCCAGGAATGCCAACTCTACCATGTCATAACTCAAAGCTGTCATTTCAGCGCACGACGCAGCATGCAAATGAACACTGCAGGTCCAGGGATATCTGCTAGAAAAAGGGTGTGGAAACACCAGTGTTGCAACGCCTCCATAAAAGAAGATTGATCGATATGATGACGGGAACACCCACGTGTGGAAATGTGCAAGCTGCTGACGCATCGTTTTTACACTTGAAGAGAACTTTGTGTCTAATGTACACTGCCTTTCAATTAAGCAAATTATATCTTTATTATTAAACTGCTTTTTATGGATACCCTATCATTTCACGAGACGGTATGTTGAAATTAGATTATTCTACAAATGCTAATGGCTTTGAATAGTCAATATGATATAGGTTAGTTAACGGATGTTCTTTGGCACAACTATAGGCACCTTACACACTAAGTATATATAAATACATTGTGGTTGTACAGCACTTATAATCAAACTGATGGATTGTGACAGGTAGCAAACTAGGGTCAAATGGTAAAGACCCACTGGAAGGAAACAATTGTGCAACATTGCCTTTCCCTCTTCTTTCTTGTCACTGCAGACATGGCCGAGCTAGTGGGATAGCCTCTAGTCTGCTCACATACTAAGAAGCATTGTAAAAAACAAGCACCCCTCTTTGTAACATGCTTACAACGAACTTGTTGGCCAATATACCCAAAGGATAAGGTGCTGAAGATGATTTGGTGTGTATAAAGAATATCCATTTTGACTTTTCGCTGAGCAATTTTCTTTTGTAATTCTATTTCAATACATGTTTTTATGATTTCCTGTTTAATCCCTCACCAAATCAAACCCTAAGAAACTAAATATCAAATTGTTTTCATGGTTGTTGTTTTCTCCTTGGTAGCTTTCATTCTGAATGGCTGTCTGATTTTGAGATCCAGTAGAATGAGTAGATGAAGGTTGAATTAGAACCAAACAGGATGACCTTGTATTCCCCCAAAGGATTTCATTATTGGGTCTTTGTTGTTTGGTTATCTATAATGTGTGGTTGAGGGGGGGGAAATGAAGAGGAAGAACTGCACTCAGTCATCAAATATTCTTGGGGAAACATTATGTAGGCTCTTCATGGGAATGTGTTATCTCGAAAAAAGCATTATTGTTTTATTGTTGGTGCCACCAGTCAACCTCCATTATTTTCGCTGCTGTTGTACATTATTATCTCCAAAGTGGCAGCCATCTTGATGTATTGTAAGCACTATGACATTTCTTGCTTGTTACTGTGTCTTGTTTATTTGACATTGACTGTGCATATTATTGACGTAAGCATAACAATAACATTTGAGAATATGCCTGTTAGCCAGAAAGGCCAATTTTCATTTGTTATGAGAAAATTGCCTTTTCGTAGCAATTCTCCCTTGTGTGTAAGTGCTTTTACAAATAATAGACATTTTGTTTTCAGACTGACTGTCTACCTCCATTGACATCTAAAATCTTCTCAATCTATCCGCACAGCCATATAACTGCATCTTAAGTACCAGACTTTTGTCTGAGCATTATTTTGCACTCAGTCTTCAATATCTGTTTGTTCACCTGATGGTTTACAAACAACCTGAGTCTTATTTTAACCAAAAAGGGGAATAAATGTAATCGTTGTACCACAAAGATTATGATATCAGAGTAGGAGCTGTTTGACAGTTCATCGTCTTCATTTACACAAAGATACCACTTAAGGAGCGAATGTTTGTGACGAGATTGACGACTGACACTTTGACGACTGCATGGAAAAGCAGAACACCCCCTCGGTTTCACACTTAATCTACTAAAATGCTAATGCGTGACCGATCAATACCACGGTATATTTACCTCAGCCCTTTTTGCTGATATTGCAGTAGCTTGAAACGACAGGGGGTTGTGTAGACTATTTTTGTTTGCCACTGATGAATCGAAAGCTGCAATAGAGATAAAGGAAAGGCCTAGGTTTACTGAGATACTGCCCGATACCTCCGCACCTCCCAGGCAACCTCAAAACGACCCATGAACCATGATGTGGTAAAGATGTCAGCATAATAGTTTTGACACCATTCACTTAAAAAAGGTAATGGTATGTTAGAACAAGTGAAGGGTTGAAATGCATTCAGGAAAATGACAGCCAGGGTAGATGGGAGGGGGGGGGGGGATGCATGTCTCTGTCGGTTTGACAGGGGCACACAATGTGAGGATTGTACCAAAATAGATTCAAGATGAAAAAAAAAAAAAAAAAATTCGTTTTTGATGTTTAAAATCCATCAATTATTAGGACACATTTTCTCCACCTTCTATGCGCTGTATTGAAAAGCCTTTGTCTTTACAGGATTTTTACATAAAGACATTTCCAGACTGACACATACAGTAGAGTACATGTATATCCACTGGAACAAGAAAGACAAACAATTGGAAGTTAATTTGTATTCAATTGGAATAATGGAATAATTCAATATATTAAGGCAACACATACAGTATGTATAGAAAGAAAAGGTTAGCTTGACATTCATAAATAGTTTTTTCACTTGAACTATGCAAATTGATTTAATTCATCGGTTACTTCTTAAAGTTAACTTTAATGAATCTTACTTTTAAATCAGACAAATTAAGATGGTCACAGATGCAGCATGAATTGTGTTGTGTTCAAGGGTGATGCTAACTGTTATTTTATTACAAATGGCCAGAGCATATCAAGCAAATATCTCGAACAAAGAGACACAAAGTGAAAATGCTTTAGAAGATTTTGAGATGAGAGGCACTTTTAGGCTAAGACTAATCTATGAAGGTTCTTTTGAGTTTAGATATTTAGAAAAAAGTATTTAAATGAGAGGAGATATTATTTCATTCATTTAAAGCTTTCAAAAATGTTCCATTTATAAGGCTGTTTTTTTGCTTGACATTAACAATATTTCTTTAATTCCCTGAAGATAAGAATTATATCACAGACAATAGTCAAATGCTTTTTAATATGCTAATGAAGAACAACAATGGATCCTCAGATACATCGAAGGTGCGTTAGATATGTCAACTTTTACATTTAAAACATTCATAAAATGAACTGACAATATCAAAAATATAAATAACAGTGTTTCATAAGCTCATGATATTCATTTTAGATTGTATGGACTCGATGCTAGAGGAGAAACACTGGCCTTTATATCTTTGGAGCAGGTGGCTTGGAGCTACACATGAATTATTCCATTAAAAAAACATGTTAACTTAGTTTGAATTTATGCCAGAGAAAGGAAAGAGCACACTGCATTTCGACCACCTTTCTTTTAAAATGGTGTTTTAGCGCCTCAAGTTTGCAGCAGAGCCACTTTTACAACTGATGGAGCTTGATGTAGTCTGTGGCCAATGACCCTCACAGTAATGTATTGACTGGAGCAGGGCTATTGGAAAGATGTCAGACTCAACAGAAACAGTTTGGGAAAAGTGTCCGCTGGAGGCTGCCTCGCTGGCTTCATTAAAACGTATCATTTATATGTTGGATTTCTGTGCACTGTTGGAGCCATACCTAAGGTTATAGTCCAAGAACATTGTGGTTCTGTCCCAAAGGGTTCCTAACTCAGCCCTGAGCTACATGTCAGATGGACATAACATAGCATGTAAAGCATTAAATGTTTTCAGTCTGCTGAAAAAGTCCCTTTTAAAACACCAGTTGTTAACAGCCGAATACACTTTGAAGACATACTGTACTGAACATGTAACAAGTAGACAGTATGTTCATCATCGAAGTTAGAAATGTTATCGTGCTTTCATTTCCACCAATCAGCCCGAGAACTACTGAAAATCGGTTGTGTGTCTTTTTATAATAATAATAATAGTAACTTGGATTTATATAGCGCCTTTCAAGAAACCCAAAGACACTTTACAATAGGATCAGAGGCTGTGGGGGGGGGGGGGACCAAAAGGAAAAGAGTCACAAGAACATAAGATACAAAACATAAATAAACAAAGGCTGATCACAACATTTTTTAGAGGAGAGACTTGTCTTGCTTTAGTGGTAAACCCTTTTATACATTTGGACCTATTGGTTCCCCTCTGCAGGACAAATGATTTTTTGTGGGGCTTAAAAAGGCTTTTGGATTTCACCTTTTTCATGAGATGAAACCTAAATATGAAACTTCAACTGCTTTTTAAGATAAGTGTTTTTCTTTTTTTTAAAATGCAAAATAGATAACACATACAAAATCCAGAATATGTAAGCGCTGATTATTCTTCTTCACATTCACAGGGACACATATTTTACAAAGGAAGCATCTAATGAGAGTACTTGTGGAAACAGAACTGAAATTGTTGTTAAGCTGACAAACGCAGTCATATCATGCGTCAAACAATTTGTACAATGCTCCATCGATTTGATCAAGTGCCTTATCTCCAATCCTCCCACTCTTTCCACATCGAATAAGGGGTTGCTAGATTACCGAGGTACATTGAGTCAGACTTCAAAACAAAATACCACCTAGTATTTAATTGTGTGATGCAACATTTGACGTTTATATAAGTATTGGTTTTAATATTCATTTTCATACATGAGAGTAATAGTCTGAATACAACTGCATACTACTACATTTATACTACTACTATCATATATTGTAGTAAAAAGTACCTAATTTAATTGAGCAGACATTAAGATTGAAGAAATTGGTCAAATTAATCATATTTAAAGTTCATTATTTAGTATAAAACGCAAGGTGCCGTTTTGGTAAGAGAAAAGTAGCTTCAAGCTTATTTTTTGATGTTTTTGAACTTTTTGCGTTTAACATCCATGTTGTTACGTCCCCAGCTCGCTTAGGGTAAAAGGGAAGCAACACGAAACCAGGGGGGTATACTACGAAGCAGGATTTTCGCTTAGCCGGCTAAATTCAGGGGAAACTCCGGCTTTCCGGTCCTACGAAGCTGGTTCTCTTTTTAGCAGGCTAGATCTCCATGGTAACTTATGCTTAGCGGCTAACCTGGTCGGGACCAGGTTAGGTTGCAGGCTAAGAGCTCAACTCAGTGAAAGCACCGCCTGCTGACCAATCAGAGCTCAGTGTGCGGAGTTTAAAGCGATCAAGTCATATTACAGGAGAAAGGAAATACAGAAAAGCTGCCGTTGCAGGAAAGACGGCCGGCAAAAATCACCGACTGTGTGAACGTGAACATTAATAGAATATCACCTCCCATCTTCAGAGCTATCTGACTATTATAACATTAGCGTTAAGAAAGCTTACTTAAATATCGGCCACAACATAAGTAACCGGATCAGAGTAACATTAAGTACAGTCCGCGGCATATCACTTCATAATGTATCATATATCTCCTGATCTGAGTCAGCTGAGCCGTATCTGGCCGTGCAACACTCACAGTGTCACATACTGTATGCAGAAGTATTATTTTAAGCAACACATTAAGTTGACGAAACACTCGAGACAAATGTAATTGAAGTCAGATCGTGTTTTAGACGGGCAGTGATATCATAAACCTGTTAATGTACGCATTCAAACACTTTTTCTTTTGCCAGCTGTATTCACCTTGCAGGTGCAGCTATGTGGCTTTTATCCTGGATCAAGTGTTTAAGTCATGGATGTTTAAAGTTTAACTTCTTCATTTTTGACTAGTATTAAAGTTCACTTTTCATTCAGGAAGTATGACGCTGCGCTGTCAGTACGCTTCTCCATGTTTGTGATTGGTCGAATGCTCCAGATACCACCCCTTTCATGTGAACGCGCACCTAACTAGATAGGACACGGCTGGCTTGAGCGATCCACTTGATAACCAGCGTCGTAGTACAGTTTAGCGAGAGCGCGTATGTTTTGGATTAGGCCAACCGGCTAACTCAAACATATCCAGGTTAGGTTGAACCAGGTTCGTAGTATAGGCCCCTGGTGTTCTTGGTAAGAGCTACACATAACGTAAGGAGAGCACCGAGAGACGTCTGACACAGATTCAGACCTCTCCTGTCTAACTGAGATGCACACACCCTTGTAAGAGTCCCCGGAAGGTGTGGGCAGGGATTGGGGAGTCGGGCCCGACCTGCTCCAATCCAGATCTTCGGTCACGCCTACCGGAGGAGGGACAGGAAACTGGCATCCAATGGCGTCCAGGCAACGGCACATCTGATATACATATAACATACACAGCTGAAAACAATCCCAGACAGGTTAACGAGCAGACAGCGGCAGCAGTCGTGACACACCCCCCCCCCCCCTTAAGACACAAACTCACAGTTTTGTTAACCATGCCTACTACTAAACCTACCTAATAATTCTGAAGGACTCTAAAAGACTCAAAGGAAATCTCTACACACAATACACATAACGACCAGGGTCGTAACAACGTTCAAAACTAAATGTTATTCTTGGCAGAGTTATATTGCATATTAAAACGGGTCTTAGGGAGACTTTAAGTTTCTTATTTATGAACTTTATCTATTTTAGGTTTCCCTTTTATAGACTCCAAGACATACAGTTCACCACCACCCTCCTGTATTTCTATCTGTTTTCAAAATGAATGGTCCTTTGTATGAAAAAACAAGAGTAATGTACACTTAACTGTCATGGAATCAGAAACCTTAGACACTCAAGACATAACCAAATATATAATAAACACTGCTGATTGACGGAATTATTATATTGTTGTCCAAGAGTAAAAGAGCCAGAATACTTGCGTCAGGTCCGCCAAGAGTGTTTGTGTCTGTCTAAAGAATAACCAAATCTTACAGGTTTGATATACTTGTTTTTAGTTTACACAGCACTATACGTTTGGACCTTTTACAATCACATGTTCTCAATAACACGTTGCAAACAGACATGTGTCACATTCAAGGTCTCTTTAGATAAACTAAATGACGAAACTCATGAGCATGGCTTACGCCCCAGTGAGATGATCGTGAACTGTTCATGAACTTGTCATGAAAAGTTCATGGAATATCAGTGAACCATATTCATGAACAGCTCATAAACAGCTCATAACAAAGTTGATGAACTGTTCATGAAATTGTCATGAACATTAAATGGCACTAGGGCAGTTCATGAACTACTCATGAAACTCCTGTGCTGGAATGGTTCATGAACAATTCATGAAATGGAGTTTTCAGTGAGTGTGTAGTGTTACAACCCGCTCCTGGGCTGCAAACAAAAAGCAGGGAGGCGAGACGAAAGGTAAGAATAACAATTTGTTTATTTTCTTATAAACAAATTATATAAACAAGTGAAGACGCAGGACCATCCTCAGGTCCCCGAAGCTGGCACGGGGAGAGTGACCAGAGGAGTCCCCCTAAGAACCGGCTGGGCTCCTCCTATATCCTGTTCAATTCCAGGTGTAGCTCATCAACCCCTGAACCTGCGAACCTAAGCACACAAACAAAGAACACACAGAAACAGCTCCCCACGTGGTGTGGAGGAGTCGTCACACTCCCCCCCATAAGAACGGAGTTCTCCTAAGAACACCGTAAGCTACCCAATAACAGTGACATTTCAGAAGCTCGGAGCTCTAGACAATGCATCGGCTACCACGTTATCCGAACCTTTAATGTGGCGAATGTCCAGGCAATAGGCCTGTAGATACAGCATCCACCGCATTAACCTACGATTTGGGCAACAAACGGAGTTCAAGAAAGTGATGGGGTTATGGTCTGTGTACACAACCAGCGGAACACTGGAGCCTACATACACATCAAAATGCTGTAACGCCCAGATGAGCGCGAGGGTTTCCTTTTCGATTACCGAGTAGTTCAACTGAAACGAGTTAAACTTCTTGGAATAGAAACTCACGGGGCGGTCCACCCCACTACCATCAGCTTGGAACAGTACGGCTCCTGTCCCGACATCACTTGCATCCACATGCAGTTGAAAAGGTCGAATCATGCAAGGAGCGGCCAGCACAGGAGGTGAAGACAGAACAGACTTGACATTACCAAAAGCCTGCTGGCACACATCTGACCAAACATACCGGGCCTTCCCTTTCAGCAAATCGGTCAGGGGAGCCACCACAGTTGAAAAGTTCTTACAAAAACTGCGATAATACCCAACTAACCCAAGGAACCGCTGAAGTTCCTTTTTGGTAGTAGGAACTGGGTACTTGGTTATCGCACTTACTTTGGCCTCGACAGCAGACACCGTCCCCTGCCCTACCACTTTTCCGAGGTAAGTGACGGTGAACTTGGCAAAGTCACACTTTGCCAAGTTCACCGTCAGGCACGCTTCACCCAACCGGTCAAACAGTCTCTTAATACGGGCCAAATGTTCTTCCCACGTATCGCTATAGATCACAACGTCATCCAAGTACACGGCACAACCTTCCAATCCCGACACCACCCTGTTCATAAGTCGCTGAAATGTGGAGGGAGCATTACGCAGACCAAAACTCATCACATTATAGGAATATAATCCTGAGGGTGTAATAAAAGCAGAGATGTCCTTGGCCCTTTGAGAAAGTGGAACCTGCCAGTAACCCTTTAGGAGGTCAAATTTGCTCACAAACTGCGCAGAACCAACCTGATCAATACAATCCTCCATACGAGGCAGTGGATACGCATCCGGTTTAGTAACCGCGTTAACCTTCCGATAATCTGTGCAAAACCTAGGACTCTTATCAGACTTCTCCACAAGCAGACATGGTGATGCCCAGCTAGAACAAGACGGTTCGGCGATTCCATTTTCGAGCATGTACTTGATTTCTTTGTCCATTATCTGCCGTTTTACCTCAGACACACGATAGAAACGCTGGCGAATGGGATGCGCACCCTCCACATCTATATCGTGCACTACCATGTGTGTTCGGCTAGGTGTATCACTGAACAGACACATATTACTACGAATCAGAGCAGTCAACTCAACCCTTTCTTCTGCCAACAAATGACCCAACAGTGACTCCATATTCTGCAACGTTTCAGTATTTTTCAACCTTCCCCGCAACAAGCTCTCATCAGGCGCTGTAACCCCATCATCTTCACCTCCGAAGACCTGACTCCCCACTGCCGCTGCTGCTGAGAGGGGTCTAGTCTCAACACCATAGTACGACTTCAGTAGGTTTACATGGCAGAGCTGAGTGGCTTTTCTACGCTTCGGCGTGGACAGGAGTACATTTTGGTCAGATACCTGCTCGAGTACTGTGAAAGGGCCAGAAAACTTTGCCTGAAACGGCGAGTTGACCATTGGCAACAAAGCCAGGACCTGATCACCAGGACTAAACGAGCGCTGCTTGGTTCTCCGGTCATACAGACGCTTCATCTTTCCCTGGGCGGACGACAATTTATCCCTGGCCATCTCCGCAGCTGAATACAACCGATGCCGGAACCCGTTTACATAGTCAACAAGTTTCCTAGGGGTTTCTGACGGCGTGACAGCATCGCTCAACAGCGCAAGCGGCCCACGCACCCTGTGGCCAAAAACAAGTTCATTAGGGCTAAACCCTGTACTCTCCTGTACAACTTCTCTTGCCGCTAACATAAGCCAGGGTAGCCCTTCCTCCCAATCCTGATTCATCTCCACACAATAACCCCGTAACAGAGACTTCAGAGTCTGATGGAACCTCTCTAACACTCCTTGGCTCTGTGGGTGATATGCAGAAGACTGCCTATGCTGGACCTTCAACTGCTTCACCACCTGTGCAAAAAGATGTGATGAGAAGTTTGAACCCTGATCGCTCTGAATCACTTTTGGGATTCCAAAGATTGACATGAAACGTGTCAGGGCTTTTACAACTGACCGTGTGGTGATGGACCGCAGCGGGTACGCAGCTGGATACCTTGTGCTTTGACACATCACAGTAAGCAAATAATTGCTACCTGCTTTAGAACAAGGTAAAGACCCCACGCAATCAATAATCAAATACTCAAAAGCCTGCATTTCCGCTGGAATGGGAGACAATGGAGCGGATTTCACTTTCTGATTTGGTTTACCCGTCATTTGGCATGTGTGACACGATTTAATATACTGAGACACGTCTTTCCTTAACAGAGGCCAAAAAAAATACCGCAAGATGTAATTATAGGTTTTACGGACGCCCAGGTGTCCCGATTGATTATGTGCGGTCCTAAGTACTTCCTCCCGAAATTTTAACGGGACCACAACCTGAAACACTGGCTCACCGATGAAATCCTCCCCATGTGGTAACCATTTCCTGACCAGCAGCTCCCCCTGCAGCAGATAACCACCGGCAGCGCTCTCTCCATCCTCAGTGGAGAGAACCGCCTCAAAGAACCGACCGAGGGAGACGTCAGCCTTCTGTTCTACTCCCAATTCACTGCGGGAGACAGACAACAATGAGTCAGGAACAACCACAAAATCTACATCAATCGCATCCTCCTCAGATTCCTCTTGGACACGGCTCCCAGCCCGTGTCACCGCACAAGCTACAAACACATCAGGAAAACACCTAGCCATCTCATCGGGGTAACCAGTCTCCGGGGGTGAAGATGACACTACCGGAGGTGGAGGACCATCAGCCCACACCCGGCTGCCAGCCAGGCCGTTCCCCAGGATGATATCCACTCCTTCAATCGGCAGTACAGGACGGACCCCCATGACAACCTCCCCCTGTACCAAATCAGAGTTAAGCACAACCAAATGCAGAGGAACAGGCACAACACTCATCCCCATACCTCGCATCAGGACAAAATCCCCAGTCCCAGAGTTGTGTGAAAATGATAACACAGAGCTCAAAATGTAGGAATCATATGCTGCCGTGTCCCTCAAAATTCTTACCGGCACCCTAACGTCACCCCCCACCAGTGACACGTATCCGTTTGACATAAACGCAGAGAAATCCGGTTCCTTCAACCCGCATGGCTCATTAACCTGCTGACAGGGAAAGACGACAGGGACAGGTTTTACAGACACAGCACAAGCAGCAGAGTTAACCTGGCCTACATGGTTCCCCCTGCTAGCCTTAGCTTTGGGACAGTCCCCCTTCCAGTGCCCTCTCCCCTTGCAGAAATGACATATCTCCGAATCACCCTGTGCCTGACCTCGCATCATACGTCCAGGTCTACCCCAAGTTGACCTATTTTTCTCCTCCCATCTCCCAGGACCATACATATCCCCTTGGTCCTGGACCCTGAAGTCGCGACCGCCCCTGTGCGTTAGCACATAATCATCTGCCAGAGCAGCAGCCTCTGCAGCAGTTGTCACCTTACGCTCGCTGATGTAAACCGCAATGTGTCTGGGCACAGAATTTTTAAATTGCTCCAACACCATCAATTCACACAATGCGACATAGGTATCCACCTTCAAGGAGTTACACCACCTACTAAAAGAGGTAACCAGATCCCTGGCAAACTCAACATGTGTCTGCCTGTCAGACATCTCCCAGGACCGAAACCTCTGTCGATAGGCCTCAGGGACCAACTCGTAAGCTTTCAACACAGCCGTTTTGACCATCAGATACACTTTGCTATCTGCCACCGTCAGAGCAGAGTAGGCTTCCTGGGCCCTACCTGTTAGCACACACTGCAGCAATAAGGTGCTATTAGCGCTATTAGCTCAAACAAGGAGAAAAATGTATCTGGATCTCTTTCATCAAATTGGGGCACAACCCGCAGATTACCGGCAACGTCGAATGGAGTAGCTCTACCAGGGAAATTCGAGGCCTGACTTGCAGCTCCAGCAGGTAAACCCAACCTCCGCTCCTCTAACACAAGCCTTTTAATTTCTAGCTGCAACAGCAACAGCTCCTTTCTCTGCTCAAAAGTCAGGTCTGTATCACGGGAGCCAGACGTACTGACACCGTCTCTGCTAGGATCAACCGTATATTTCCCCCCTTTGAAAACCCCCAACTCGAACAGATTTGCCCTAATAATCCCTCTTATGTTCTCCTTCATCCTCTTATCCCCAACATCCAAGCGGAAATGCTCAGCAACACTAATCAGCTGCTCCCGTGAGAAACCCTCCAGTAGCTCCTCTGTAGGCTCTCTCACAAAGTCCTCCACACTCTCCATCATGCAAACACGGAGTGCACGTTTACGCTACCACACACCCTACACGCTACCGTGGCCCGTCCCTCTAACTGCCTTCAGAAACTAGCTAAACTCCCCGCTAGTCTTCAGGTGCTAATTATGGCGGGTACTTATGCACTTTTCTACCGTAAGCTCGGCGAGGCGACCAGCAAACCGGCAACTCCACCCGCAGCCTCGGCGTGCTCCCGAGCTAATAGCTCTAACCACTTTCACACCGCACTAACAGCCCCCCCTACGACCTTCAAGGAAGACCGTACTATACCTAACAGGGACAGACACCACGGTAACCAACGATCTGCGCTCCCTTCGCTGCCAAACACTCACCCCCCGCAACACTACTGCCAAAACAACTAGCCGCACCCAGCGGCAACAGCAGCTGCGCGAAACCCGTCCAGTTGCACACGCTTCTCAGGTCCAAAACAACGAGCCCCCATCTGTTACAACCCGCTCCTGGGCTGCAAACAAAAAGCAGGGAGGCGAGACGAAAGGTAAGAAAATAACAATTTGTTTATTTTCTTATAAACAAATTATATAAACAAGTGAAGACGCAGGACCATCCTCAGGTCCCCGAAGCTGGCACGGGGAGAGTGACCAGAGGAGTCCCCCTAAGAACCGGCTGGGCTCCTCCTATATCCTGTTCAATTCCAGGTGTAGCTCATCAACCCCTGAACCTGCGAACCTAAGCACACAAACAAAGAACACACAGAAACAGCTCCCCACGTGGTGTGGAGGAGTCGTCACAGTAGGGATATTCAGTTTTCAACCAAGAACATATCAAGAACTGTTCATAACAACTTCATGAACAGTTCATACCCAGTCACTGAATATAATTCAATGGCTGGCTATGAACTGTTCATGAACTGTTCATGTACATGAACTGTTCATGAACCATTGACTGTGGGTCAATTGGCAACCATAGAAAACAACAATTATGTCAATCACAATGGAACTTTACTCAAATTAACATACAAACATACATGTATACAGGTGGAGCACTACAATTAATCCTATCACTATTTGAAGCACAGTTCTTGATACTCAGCTGCACAAACAAATGTGTTACGGGTCCCAAAAGCTTGGGTACCACAGCAACAATAAATGATTTCTGTAGAAAACAGAAAAGTCCAGCAGCAATAATTATACACAGGATCCGGTTGATCGTCTGGATTGCTTCTTATTCAAAATTCAAAGTACACAGTTACATTCAAATAGCTGAACTTTACAAACATCACATTTCTCCATTTAAGTTATCCGTCTGTCAGTCAATTACTGTATCTCAAGGACACACATAACCAGTGATGTAGTGGGCGTTGGACGCGGGGGTACGCCGTACCCCCACTTATTTGGAGCATGATATTTTTTGTAATAGTCTAATAAATATAAAATCATTGCCAGTCTTATCAGTTGAAAGTGTGTATTTGTTGTAATAATGACAAAAACATAATACATTTCACAGTAATTATAATAAAAAATAAAAACGATTTCCTTAAAGAATTATGATTAGTCATCAGGCTCGTGACCCCGCGGCGAGCTGGGGGTGTGTCAGTGACACACCCACGGCCAGCTTACCGCCTGCCGATTTTGCGGCAGCTCTTTCCCTCAAGAACGCTAACGAAAAAGCTCTATAATGGCAGGCAAACATTTTGTACTTGACTTCTTTTCTAAAAAGAATATAATTCACAAGAACAAAGAGTCTAGCAGCACCGAAGCTACAAGTGAAGCTGCTACTAGTACTACAGTACATACATCAGAAGAGCCGCCTAAAGACGTGGATAATGCTAGCTAACGTGCACGTTAGCTGCGCTAGCAACGTTCCCCTGGCTAGCTCAAGCTCACCTTTCCCAGAGGTGTGGACGGAGGAGATGTGGCGGAGGAAACAAGAGACATACCCGTGGATAGACTGCAAAGCTGGGAAACTGGGCTGCAAAGTGTGTCCATCCATATCTGATGTATCAGTCTTCAAAACGCAAGGTGTGTGTGTGTGTGTGTGTGAAAAAAGCAGCGCTGTCTGCTTATTTGCAATGTAGGCTAGGCCTAATCAGAATAATTTCCAGTCCAGATTCAATGTTTGCATTAGTAGGCTATATATATTTTTCGTTTTGTTTATTTAATAAGTTAATTTCAGGACAACTTTGGGAATTTTGTTTGTTTGTTATGAGTTTTAAATAGATTTTGAAAGTGGAGATAGAGAGAGAGAAAAGCAGCGCTGTCTGCTTAGTTGCAATACTGTAGTTTATGCAATTTAGGCCTATACATTGTTTATGTAATGTATGTGCCAGTGTGTCCATGGTTTTGAGTCTGTGTGTGTCTGTTGAGCACAGCGCCGTCTGCTTTTTGCAGTACAGTAAGTAAAGTAGGACTAAGCATACCGGTAGTTTCTGTGGACCTGTCTGCCCGTTTTGTGAGTGCACTGCGCGCGTGCGCACTTGTTTGGCATTGTTTGGGATGACCTAATTTAAAATAGCGTCCCCCCAGTAAAAAAATCCCCACTACACAACTGCACATAACGCTATAAAATAATACTTTCTATCAATATATCTTTACCAAATATAACATATTATGGAGATCACAAAAATACACTGTCAATGTTAATAAACAAAAAACAAGGCAATGTGCCTGCAAGACTTCACTCAGGTAAACAAAACATATTACCCGTGCGCAGCAGCCAACCTGCCTGCGAGCCTTCGCTCAGGTCACACTTACCCAGGCGCGGCTGAAGCCCGCGAAAATGGCATATATTGTTGCCGACAGTTTAGTATTTTTAAAATACCGTTACTATGTCAAACATGCTCAAAACCTTCTGACACACTCTCCTAAACATCTCCAACATCATATCTAATGCACACAAGTTAACATCGATCATTTTCATCATGTACTGACCTGTAGAAAACAGAAAAGTGCAGCAGCAATAATTATACACAGGATCCGGTTGATCGTCTGGATTGCTTCTGAGGAGGGGGCGGAAGTGTCCCGCCTAAAATAACCCAGATGTCACCACTCACCTGCCAAAGGTTCCACCTTGGTGCTACTTACTCGTACTGCTTCTCAAACAGTACAGATAAACCATAAAATGATATGAATGTCACCAAAATAAATACAGATAATGTTCAGTTTCAAATTCACTATTGTTTTGTTTTAAGATTAAAAGTTTTAAAAAAATAAAGAAATGTTCAAATAGTAGATGAATATTCAAGAGGTCTTTAAAATCATCACACTGATCATCAAAAGTTCATAAAATGCTCATGAATATTCAAAAATATTCTGAACTTGCCACAATAATCCAACATTCATGAAATGCTAATAGTCATGAAAAGTTCATGAAATGCTCATGCAAACTTTTTGGGGTTTTAATTATAATTTTGTGATTGGCTGGATCATGAAAAGTTCATAAATTGCTCATAAAAGTCTGTCATGAGCAAAACAGGAACTTTATATGAATGAACAATGTTCATAAAAATGTCATGAACTGCTCTTTAAAATGGTTCATGAGCATTTTATGAATTTTGGTTCATGAACATGACAAGTGTACATATAATGAGTTGTTCATGAATGTTTCATGAGTGCTCATGAACAGCTCATAAAGTCATGAACTCCATCTCGCAGGGGAGATTATTTCAACACAACATTATTTGTTATCCTTGAATTACATTCAGCCTTTCAATTTGTCAGGCTAAACTAAACTGGAGCTCAGTGCCACTCTGAGATCCATGAGCCATGACCGTGTCTACAGGTTCTACAGTAACGATTTTAATCATGAGCTCATTATGTCTCACACAGAGAGGCCACTCAATCAGATCAATTGATTAATTAAGTCTCAAGGGCGTTTGGGGACCCGGGTGACAATATGATCCCTGAGGACAGGATGAAGGTCCGAAAGCAATAGTTGTTAAATAAATGCTTCTGCAGGGTCAGCATAAATGTCGCATGTACCCACTTTTACATCTAATTAAAAAGCAAATAGTCCTCTCTCAATTGAATCTGATAACTCACTCCAAGGGCAGATGTTCTTTCTAGGCTTTTCGGTGTTGGTTTTGGGTACACACTCCAGTGTTAAGTCAGCAGGAAGAGAGGAAGGGATTTGTGCAAGCCAGCATCATATTAAAGCATGTAATACAGGCTAATCCTTCTCCACTCATGCTACTGTAAGGCCAGGAATACTGAGGCAGTGCCGGCTTGATTTGACTCAACCTACAGTAACAGCTGGGTGAGTAAGGACCACCACTGTGTTGGCCATTTATTCACACTCACTGAATAGCACTAACATAGGTGGGAGTAGCTCCACATGCGTTTTCTTCATCATGAACCAGAGTCATGGCCTTAAGCTGCTGTATAATAAAACAAATAACATTGATATGTGTTTGTGTGTACTGAAAGGAATTAAATACAGATATTTCCAGCATCAATTGTAGAGAAAATCATGTTAAACTGGAACCCTGAGGAATATTTATTTAGATGTCATGCTTTGTTTACTAACACAAAGCTCAATGGGGTGCAGTAATAAGTAACAGACCAACACAATGTCATCTTGATTTTTCAAGTGAGGCTTTACAAATGTTCAAATTATTTAGCATTTTCTTAAATAAAAATTCCAGCATGAACTTTTAAGAGGGTCTTAGACATTGGTGAGAGTGTATTCAAGCCAAGCTTTAGTTATTTTGAGCAGAAGATCTTTCTTTGGTGTAAGAACAAGTCAAGTCAATTATTTGCAGACTCTTTGAAGGTTACTTACAAATAAAATGTACCAGCACAGGATGTTCACAAAGTATCAGCCAAACAAC
>NC_047508.1:37602390-37657390 GCF_902827115.2 Pseudochaenichthys georgianus
AGATCAGCCAAACAACCCTCTTTCAATCTTTAATGATATACAGGTTAGTCTCGTTAAAGCACTCATTATTTTCAGGCCATAATTTTAATGAAGTGTTTCAATCATTCAGTAACCTTTCATGTTGCAATAATAGAGATATTTTTTCAGAATCCCAGTTAGTTATGACCCCTCTGATTTCAGCATGCAAGTCAAAGCAGATTTAAAGTAAGCTTGGATGTTATATACTGATCTGTCTGTAGGGTGTAAGTGTGTGTATGTGTGTAGCCCAGCATTTTGCATCCTGCCAAAGGGTTGACTTGTTCCAAATCAGGAACATGGTCACCATGAAAGGGAACCTCACAGCATGTGTTCTCCTCAAAATCTAAACGACTCCTTCCTTTCAAGCTGTGGCCAATTACTGCTGCGTTTGACTCGATGGGGCAGACTGTACAGTTGGACTGAATCCTTCTTTGCATGAAAATATATTCTGATGCTATTCTCTAGAAGTCAGAATACCAACCCTTCCTGCGTGATCCAAAGACATATGTAATATATCATCCCTAGTGTTCTGGGTCCGTCCAATGGTATCCTGCTAGTTGGACGTGCCGGCAAAACCTCCAAAGGCTGCATCGTGATCAATTAGCTGAACTACCTGAACTGACTTTTTTGATGCAGAGGAGCTCCTCTACTCCGAGCTCCCTTCGGGGTCTGAGATCCTGCTTCTTCCCCTCCGCTACCGGCCTCATCAACAAGGCCTGGCCGGCCCCCCCACTGACACTTTACCTCAGCCACATCACAGAGTCTATGCATTACATTAATGCACACAATGTTGACAATATCTGGTTTGCTTACACAACATATTTTCTATTTTATTGCACTCTATTTCAATGTAAATTACTGCTTTATATTATTTTCTATTTTACTATATTTTGTCTAATTTGTTTGTAATGTTATTATAGTGTTCTTAAAATAGTTCGCTATCTGTGTTTTTTAATTTTTGGTATGCTTTTATGTATGCACCACGACACCAAGTGAAATTCACACAAATGCTCCATTTGTCTTAGTGGATGTTACAAAAAGGGTCGATGAAAAAACTAGGAATTAAATAAGATGGCTAGAGTTACAAAAACTGTATCCTTAGGTGCTTTTATTAACAGCCAAAATGCTGAAAGAACACAAAGTAACGTCAGAAAGAAAACAAACCTCTATATATACGTACAGGTCGAGGACATATAACTGGTACCTCTCTGCTCTACAGCCACAGTCAGACTAACTTCAAAACACTTGTGGCCAGAGGTTTATATATGTTAAGCCCCCCCCATAGGACAATCCACTATTTATACCCTTAATTACTGTTATTCTTATCTACAAACATATTCAAAATGTAAGGCAAATTATTTAAACACAACAAATCAACATATTCTATATTTCTGACCTCAGAAGCCTTAAACAATAACATTTTATACTTGGAAGAAAATTGCCGCCCATGCACTTCACTGCACTTTGAGACGCACAGGCTGCAGTGGAGACGCTGCGCACAGCTGATCGACAGCTGGAACACAAACCACCAAATAAAAACATAATTCAGATCCAGTCGTCATGACTCCACACCGGGGGGATTCCCCGATCACTTCTTACAGTTTCTCATCAAGGGGGTGTCTCCTGTCCCCGGGCGGTACAAACACACTGCCTGAGGAAGGCTATGTGTATTGTTTTTGTCATTAACCTTTTTCGGGCCTTTTATTTATTTATTTATTTTGGTGACGATCCGACCTCCGTGCTGCTACTCTGGTTCAAACTGCATCCACAAAACAATATGATTTATCTCGACCTCCACAAAATCTGACACGGTGTGAGATGTCTTTTTGAGCTGTTCTGTCGTTATTTCCTGCGATCTTCTTCATAAAGTCAGTCAGAATGAATGAATGGGCGTTTCTTTGACTATTTATAGGCAAATATGGGCGTTACGCGTGAAGCCCGCAAAAGCTGCACCGCATTTCGGTCGGTTGTGATTTATAAAGGGAAACCGGCGTAGGAAGTGCCGTACGCACTTTCCTCGCCGGTGCGCAATGTTTGGTGAATTTCTGTACCTATTTTTTGGATTTCTACTACGTAAGCAACCTTCCCACGTGAATCCTACGCACAGCGTTATAAATGAGGCCCCAGGACTCAGATCCAGTGCTCAGGACAGAGGATCCAGGACAGAGGATCCAGGACACAGGGCTGCAGCAACAGGATCAGCCACGACTCAGGATCCCGTACTTGTCAACCTACCTGGTAATAAACCCATTTCTGATTCTGATTTTGATTATTACCTCTAAGCATGATTCATGACACTATTTGGAGGAAACCTATTTTAGCCACTTGTATCCAAAATATGATTCCTTAAAAACTAAAGATTTGCCTTCTGGCTCAGCTTGCTTCCTGCGGAGTAAAACGGTTTTGGATGCACCTTCACCATCTTTGACTTTAAAAGTGCTCAGATGTTATTACTTTCAGCCTGTTTTGCTGCCTCCTAGTGGCCCAAAAATGACAAGTTCAGCTTCAAAGTACTACATCACTTAATCTGCTTACACATAAGCATTTATCTGTTTATGGGAAGGTATCTTATCAAATGTTTGTCCTTAAAATGGTAGGAATTAAGACATTAGACAAAAGCTGGATTAGAAAAATCTTCCAGTAGAAAGCATTGTTTGTCATGCGTCACAATGTTGATATAATTGCCAATTACATTTTAAATTGTGTTGTCCTACTGTATTGTTGTTAATGAGAATCCCATTATTTAGAACTGCCGAACCCCTTAATAGAATATAGTTTGTCCAAATGATCCACACAAGAAATAGAGATTGCACTCAATACTTTGCTCTGGTCAATTAGCTCAACTGATTCCTCTGTTTACATTTTAATTATTGGTACTGCTATGTATTCTAGGGTGGCCCTGAAGTGCAAGACACCACAGCATTTCACAAAACACCACAGCATTTCAGAAAACACAACAGCATTTCAGAAAACCCCACAGCATTTCACATTGGACGGAAAGGGTATTCCTTAGGGAGAACACTTCTTGTTTGTGATTGGACAGAGCCAGCCAGAGAAGCACTGCTGTGATTGGTTGTTTTTGCTGCCAGTCAAGAAATAACGCTTCGTGATTGGCCCAATACATCAGCCGTTAGCTGTTAGCACACACTCAGAGCTCACAGCTCCTCATATCTGTTCAGAAACTGGACTAAAGTTAAACATACAAACACAGACTGTCTATGTCATGGTGAATACAGTCGCTGCTTTATTATGTCTGTATGACGATGTTGTGAGTGTGGACGGAGCAGCTACAGGTTGGTTTAGCCTGATCGATCCGATTCCGATAGGATTTACATGGAGATACGGCCCGCCCCCTCTCCAGCGTCTTGTTGAATGACAGGAGTAAACACAGAATTAATGCTTTATTAATTCATGGTTTTTAAGGGGCTTATCTCCATGTAAATACTATGGTAGACCACCCAATATTCGCATCGCTCTAATCGCTCGAGTTTCACCGCGGCTGTCAGCTGTGTTTGCTCCTGTCATTCAAACAAGACGCGCTGGAGAGGGGGCGGGGCGTATCTCCATGTAAATCCTATGGGAGATACCAACTACAACAAAATGAACATATTTGACCGTGATTTAATTGTAATACACGTTTCAAAGTGATGCCGAAGTAACTAGATACTGATAACGGTTAGTAAAAACCATGAATTGACACTTTGACAAGTCTGCAGACAAGACGGCAGGCGAAAAGCTTTTAAAATGCGTGTTTTCTGAATGGAATCGGATCCATCAGGCTAAACTAACCTGTAGCTGCTCCGTCCACACTCACAACAATGTCATACAGACATAAATAAAGCAGCGACTGTATTCACCATGACACAGACAGTCTGTGGTTTGTACATGTTTAACTTTTGAGTGTGTGCTAACGGCTGATGTGTTGGGACATATTTCGCTGTCGGGTGTTGACCAATCACGAAGCGTCATTTCTTGACTGGCAGCAAAAACAACCAATCACAGCAGTGCTTCTCTGGCTGGCTCTGTCCAATCACAAACAAGATGTGTTCTCCCTAAAGGAATACCCTTTCCGTCCAATGTGAAATGCTGTTGTGTTTTCTGAAATGCTGTGGTGTCTTGCACTTCAGGGCCACCGTAGTATTCCATTAAATCGTGTTTTTAAAGCAGTCCTGAAGACGTTCCAAGATATTCTTGTAAAGGCCATACATGGCTTTTAAAAATGTGTTGGTCGAATACTCCTGAAAGAGTTTTTAGACTTTGTCAACACGTAATTTATTCCGTAGGGGTTGAGCCCAGTTAGTTTCAGCATGGATAGATTCCATTTAGGAAGATTGCCGTTCCTAGTCCTGCCCTTTCCCACTCAGAGCATATCCTCCGATGACAGGTTAAATGCATCTCCATTCCCCTGTAGTGAAAACCTTGATGTGACCTTCTCCATCCAACTGGCCTTTTAAAGGGAACATTTAATCAATGACTCCATCGTGTAGAGTTTGGTTTCAACACAAGGCAGCGATCTGCTCTTAGCTTGAACTCCCTCGTTGTCGCCTCTAACTGTATTTTTTATCACTTTACAGCCTCCCGATTGAAACACACAGTTCTATCTTATAACCTTCCCATACCGTAGATCAGTGGTTCTCAAACTTTTCTCAATAATGTACCCCCTTTGAAAAAAAATGTCAGCCAAGTACCCCCTGATCAGCGCAAAATCAATTTGTTAAGGAAAAAATGCCTATATAAAGAGGTACAGTACAGCGCTGCTCCATCATTGTCTGATTTATTAAAACAACAACAGTAACTGAGAAATACTTAAATTCTACATTTCAAATGTTTACAATCCATCACTAAACTCATGGCAAACCAATTTTAACATCATGCAATAACACTAAGACGACATTAGTTGAATTGAACTGATCTTTTTAATAAGTTGTACAATATAGTGAGAAACATGGGCTTGTGCTTCACTGAGGATCTTTGTCATTCTGACAGGGAGGCAAACTGCAGTTATTACACTTCTCGTTTTGAAATATGTGTAACTCTGTTAATATAAAACCCACACTGCTCAAACTTCCTTACTTTCCCTAAAATTAGTATATTATTTTGGGGCGTGAATGAAAAGAAAAAAAGATATGAGCATGGGATTTTGACCCCTCATATAAACATATGCATAATGCTGCGCTATAGTTTGCGGCCACACGCCATTCCCAAGCAACGCTTATTACTAGAACTAGCAAGATCTGATAGATTTGGATAAAGACGCGAGTGAAGTCTAACGGACGCAAGCGAGAGATCAGATCAGCTGCTGCTGACGGAGAACACGCAGCTCGTCCGGATCACTGCTTCGCCGCTGTGACGGACTGGTGAGCGGACCAAAATACACTAAGAGTGAGACCTAACACACTTAGCTAGTTTATCTACTCTGGAACTAGCTAAACTAGTTATAAATATATGTATTCTTTACTGTCGGGTCACTTATTACAGGTTCAGCGAGCTGCACGAGACTGACGGGCTGTCAGGAGAGGGAGAGGAAAAGAGAGCACCCTGTTTACTGTTCCCATTTTATTATCCAGAGTTTCTGTAAACCTTTGAATAAAGTAGTTACTATTAGTAGTTTGTTTAAATGCATTACTTTTGTTGTTTTTTTCATTAACATAAAATAAATCTCACGTACCCCCTGCAGTACTGCAATGTACCCCTAGGGGTCCGCGTACCCCCATTTGAGAACCACTGCCGTAGAAGTCTTTGATTCACACACTGAGTATGTTCAAAATTCAAATGTACTGTTGGTTTAACCTGAGCTACATATTTCAGTTAACATTTGCACTAAAGAAACTACATGTTGTTGGATAATGTATACTAGACCTTGTTCTCATAGTAACAATGTACAGACGACAATTAACTGATGCTGGAAAATCACACTTTGTACAGATTGGGGTAACGCAACAAGCAGTGTTCCTCAGCAGGGAAATCTATGTTATTTACTTTGCCAATGTTTATTTCCAATTTCAAAGCTAAATGATACCTGACACATATTTTAAACATCTGTTCTACACTGTGTTCATAGATTGTATTCAATCAATATGTGAAACTAGGACACTGTTACTTTTTCAATGTGAACACAGATATGAAACCACTTTAACTTTGGATCAATGTGATCATGAAAAGGAAACATGTCACTATGTTTTTTTTTTTTAAAGTGGTGGGTTAACGATTCGCATATTAGGTCTGCTCACTCAATTTACTTCTCAGACGCAATGGCTGCAGTTTAACAAATGGATTCATATTCTGAGCTGTGTGCAACCGTTGCGGTTTCACCAAGTCTTACCGAGGGACAGATTGATTAGTCTAAATTGTTCTTTTGGAATATAAACATCTCAAACGACTTACAATTTACAGTAAAGTCGATTGAAGTCACATCTCCCACTGATCCCCTGCAACACCCATTTTCTACGCATACTAATCGAGTACTTATTTGATATGTACAGAACACTGTGTGCCATGTCATAAATTACATTACATGTCACATGTTAGACGCTTTTATCCAAAGCGACTTACATACTCAATACTGTGAGCAATCCCTACAGGAGCAATTTGGGGTGAAGTGTCTCAGGGACACACGACATGCTGACTGCAGTGGGGTTTGAACACCAACACACTGCACCACACGCCTCCCATAAATATACAACAAATATTAGCTTTAGCTTTTAGTAGTTTCTGTAGGCTACTTTTAAAGAAGTATACTAACAGTATGCTGAGACTCTTACAAGGGAAAGTCTGAATGAAAAACATCAAAATGGTGGTACAAATACTCCCAGCTGAGAAGACATTTTGCCTGGGGTAAGATGCTGAGCACCTTTCTCTCCTCCTCCTTTCTCCTGGCATGAATAGGCTCTGCTTTCTCTGCACATCCAGATGTATTGTCTCCTGACGCATTTGATCATATCTCTGCCACTGTAAATCGCTCCGTGCTTCCACCCCCAGAAATCAGTTGACACATCAAAGCCCCAGAGGGAGGTTTAATATTGGAGTGCACCATTAAAATGTGGGATCCGTACACACACTCGCACACAGTCGTGTATTTTTTTGTTTCAAAAATGAAAACTGGGTTATGACAGACAGGTCAAAGTACAGCGCTAGTGCAAAGGTTTATCCGTTTTTACAACGTGTATGGGAGACGAAAGGAATTCATCAAACAGAGGTGCTTTAAAATAGCACCGCTGACAGTCTGACTTATGCGTTTTTTTATGAAATCAAAAAAAGTCCTCCAAATAATGCATCATTTATTATCTGCAAGGAAAGGAAAAACAATTCCTGTGTTCTATTTTTTAGAACTCCATCCAGAGTTTGGAGAAATTGTCAGCAATTGTTGACTGAGCTTCTGGAATCCACCTTGAAGTTGGCCCCCTACAGTGTGACTAACCTCAGTAATCCATCCCAGACTCACACCTCTAGTGTCAGGCAGGCCTGTTCAGAAACAACATCCTGTGCCTTAAACCCAGATTTGCGTGACCCAGCAGCCACTGTGTACAGATTTATGCAGATACTTAATCTGTTTTAGAGTGGGTGTGCATGCACGTGTTTGTGTAAGTGTGCGCACTTTTAATCTAATTAAGTCAGACTGGACTTTGGTGACCTGAGGCTGGCATGTTCAGAGATATCCCAAGGCTCAAGCACATTTCTTATTTTTCACTTTTCTCTTTAAATCTGTTCATTCAAGTTACAAACAAAAACATATAAAGTAAACACCTTCATGCCATGTATTCATCCACGATCACTTCTACCAGTGGTTTGACATTTAAAACGGTGGCTTTAAAGCTGCAGTAACCTCCGCATTCAACACAACTGTGGAAAGGAACACTTTCATTTGCTGTACATGCTTTGAAAGTCTTATTTTTCTTTATTCTTTCATTCCTATTTTTATACCAGAGAAATAGACCAGTGTTGTACACCACTTTGAGCAAAATGTAAAAAGCCTTTATTCTTAAGTAATTCCATTGCTATGGCACATACTGCAACACAGTTGAGTCAATTCAGGTCGATAAGCAGCTTTTGTCAGCTATAAAAGAAGTCTTACAATCAGCACTTTGATGTTTTTATACCAGCGTGTGATGACTAACGTAGCGGGAAAAAGCCCAAATCATCCGTGCTCAGGGGTTATGAAGGGGTTATGAAGATTATGCATATCACCCCAAATACTGACAAACTGCAGGGACAAAAGGGCACAGAGATCCCAGAACTATCTAACCTACAGGGATGAGACATGAGGGTTGTGATGGAAAACTTGCCTCAAGCCTAAAACTAACCACCTCTTTGACAGTTCTTTCAATGGTGAGTTAGTTATTTTGAAGTTGAAGTGTTCAATTATTATTCTCCTTGCAATGCGCAAAGTCAAATGTTTCATCAAATCAATAGGGAGTAATACTGTTCCTCTGAGCTTGACAGAGTTGATATAGCTCTGCAAAGTCTTCTTTAATAACGTGTGTGGATTTAAAGTGCAGGCTTCATTACTTGGGAATATAGTGCAGTAAATTCCAATGCATTCGCAGGCCTGGATTAATATACGTACTCATTCACTCCAGGATACATCTTTGAATAGTGTTGACCTGCAGGGCCCACGGCCATCTGTGGCCCTTCTCCGCCCCCCTAGCAGAGAGAGGAAAACCCCAGCTGCTCACCAGGAGGAGTATTTAAAAATCCCTAATCTTTCACTCTGCCCAGCCAGCCCTGTCTCCGCTGGCTGGCTTTGCACCTACAACGATTTGCACTGTCCATTCCACAAGAGAGACATCGTTACTGCTTAGTTAATCTATCATGCAGCGAGGGAGGGATATAAAGAGAGGGGAGAGAAAGTCATTGGGATCATCCATAATGATTTGGAGAATCGCCTGGATCATATAACGACCCCTGTGGTATTGAATGCCAACAAAGATTTCCCCTCCTGCGTTGTCATAGGATTTTTCGTTATTTTTATTATGATTTCATTTTTGGCCGATTACCCCAATGTCATTGGATCGATTGCATCCTGCTGTATATTGTAAACCGGCTCGGCATGGCAAAATAGGCCTGAGAGGTATTCGTACACCCTACAGTGATAATAGGATAAGTAATAACTATTGCATTTGTCGATGCTTAATGTGGTTTTACTGAACAGAGGAGGATCTTAAATGCAAAAGGAGTTTCTTTTTATTAGCTATTTAGATTAAAAACTAAATGCGTGTTTACATGGTAGCGATACTACAGAAATGACCTCCATTTTTTGTTGTCATATATTGAGGCAGTACTGTTAGTCAGTAATGTCCAGAAGAAAAAAAAGCTCATTCTAATGTTCTTTACTGCAGTATTCTAAATAGTGCTTTAAACCACTGACCGGAAGGCAATTTTGTCATCAACCCTGCACAGCGACCACTGCGTCTCCAAGGTAACAAAGCATTTTGTTTACGTCATTGCCCTGAGACACTCTACATTTCCTCCATTGGTTTGATTTAAACACAGGCAGCCTTTGGCATGCTGGTTCAGGGTCCCTGGTGAGCTCAGCTCCGCAGTGGCAAGTGGACTTTGTTTCACCCATCTGATATGTTCTGGACTATTTCTTTCCAAAGAATGATTGTGATTCCCAACCACATTTCAGAAAATCAATGCGATCTGCCTGGGGGACAGGGGGTAAGAGAACACGGTAGGAATACATCAATCATTCCCGCTCAACCATTATGATGCAACACAACGTGCCGAGTCAAAAACATATGAATGCATCAACAAGATCTATCTTGGCTGCACCTCAATTATTATAAATGATACATTAATATTGCTATCTTAGGGAGTGGGAGTGACCCTGTTGACGTTACGAAGAGCATGCTGAAGCCATGCATAGAGAGAGGAGGAATTATCACTGCAAGCAGACAATATACATAGTCATTTTTAAAGCAATAGTTCCAGCATTTGAAAAAGGCTCCAGTCCATATATGAACACATTTTCTAAACTATTTTATATTATGTTCGTTCACAAATGGCCTCATACTTTGTTAAACCTTTTTATCCTTCACCTAGATTTAATTCAATGCCTTTGAGCATGTAATGCTATAAAATAAAACATATGTTTTGTGTTTAGATGCATGCCTGCTGACATGCTGAATTACAGTAGTTAAAAAAAATACATTTGTAATAAAAATATTCCATGCACTCTTGCAATCTTCCTTTAAATTACAATGTCATTGACACTACCTGCCTTTCTTGCTTTTTAACTTGCTCTTGTGCATCCTCAAAAGGGCAAAGCCTGGTTGATCGGTAGTCATGCAAGAAATCTATTTCAGCCAGGTAACATCATTTGAATGAGTGTTTTTGAAGACTCTGGATTTAGGTTAACATCGGAAAGTGCCCATTAATCCATCACTCTGTGGAAATTGCAGACTTCTTATTAAACACCTGTTTGATCAGTATTAGGTGGATTCAGTGTCAGCCTGGCAGTAGCTCTTGCAAAGCACAATGAATCACCCCATTATGAAGGCATTATGGAGACGACGAGGGCTCGGCCGGGTTGGAGAGCCGCTGTCTCTGTAATTAGGCCGACTTCAAGCTTAGTGTTTGTATTCAATAGGGCACCTTTATCTTCATAATCCCTATGCATTGTTTTAATAGAAAAGTTTGATTGCACTATCCAAACATTGATAATAACGTATCTACTGTAACTGTATATATAATGTATGTTTTTTTTCTTATCAGGTAGAAAAACAAATGGTTCGGGGTTAATTTACTGTTAGTTACAGCAGAGATAGCAAGCTCATGTTAATAAGCTTTGTGTCAAAACAAATGTGTGCAGAGCGCTTTAGCGTCTAAGAATAGATTTCACCACATTTAATTGTGGAAATTGAAAAGGCTCATGGAGTGTAGTAAGTGTGAAACAAATGTAACAACATATTTAGTACTTTCAACAAGTATATCTGTGCATCCAGCGATCAGTTTACACAAGATCAGACGTTTAATGTAACTGCTGTTCTGTATCCACAGCCGAGTGCAGTCAGGCGTGTGGGCGCAGTGGGTTGAGCGTTGGTGTTGGGATCAGGGGGTCACAGGTTCAATCCCCACTGCAGTCAGCATGTCGTTGTGTCCCTGGGTAAGACACTTCACCCCAAATTGCTCCTGTGGGGATTGTCCACAGCGTTGAGTATGTATCTTTGGATAAAAGCGTCTAGTGACATGAAAAGAAATCAAATTAAATCACTGGTCGTAAATATACACTGTTTCCACAACCCATGTTAACTTGTCACTTTAACTTATTCCGCACTTTATAACTTAGATGATGACCAAATATGTATATATGCTGACAGTTATTTTACTCTTATTTTATTTATCTCCTATTTTCATAGTCTTTTATTATTATATCATTATTTCTTTGATTTATGTTATTTATGATTATTTTAGATTGTATTGATCTGTGTGAATCTTTGCTGTACTGTTTTTTGTCACGCTTACCCTGTTGCTGCTTTGTACAACTGAATTTCCCCTCGGGGATTAATAAAGGTTCATCTTATCTTATTTTATGTACACTAATGTAATGTTGTTCTACACATTTGATCAGTAATTAATTGTATTATATTGAAACCTGTAACAACATCTAGCAATGAAAAACCACACTGGTTCCCATTTAAAATCACCCTCCCCATGTGGCCCTTGCCATGTTGTGCATAGAGTCATTACGAACGCAGAAATGTGTAAACAGGCGAGAGCTGGTAATTGTGAGTGATTCCCAAAAGCTCCTTTGCGCTTTATTTCAGCATCAGTGCATCATTTCCTAATTATCCTGGTGTAACTTAGTGTAGTATTTGGACCGGCGTTTGTCTCAGGCAGCAGCATTGCAGTCAGTGTTTTCTCTTTGTGAGTGTACCTGCCGGCGAGGCCTCGCTAGAGATCTGGCAGCGAGCGTGCACATATGTGGTGAGTCATCCCCGCGCTGTGGCTCTGATGACAGGCCGCTGCACGTGCTCCAGCACATGGTGGGCTACACATGACTATAGGCGGCGGGGGGACTCTGTGATCTTTAAACATTTAGTCAGTGTCGTGCCCCCCATGTTTACAGGCTTTTCTTCTCTTAAGATCAGAACCTAGGGCGTAATGGACTTGCGTGTGTTTGGTACTTCCATTTGACTCATGATATTTCCATTTAGTGCAGACTTTAACTTCACTGTATTTCCGAGGGAATAGACTCCACTACATTCGGCGGACGTAGTGTTACACTTTGCAGCATAAGGTTTTAAGGCCAGCACGGTGGTTCGGTGGTTAGTGCTGTCGCTTCGCATCAAGAAAGACCCGCGGCCTTCCTCTGTGGAGTTTATATGTTCTCCTCGTGCGAGCGTTTCCTCTGGCTGCTCTGTTTCCTCCTGCAGTGCAAGACATGAAGGTTAGGTGTCTTGGAGACTCTAATAGCCTGTAGGCGTGCATGTGAATGTGTTTTTGCTGTTTATAAGCGTGCGTCCTGCACTGACTGGCAGCCTGTCCAACGTTTTACCCAGCCTCTCGCCCACTGCATGCTGGGATATGCTCCAGACCTTTTGTGGCTGTATACAAGATTAATCTAAATAGAGCACGGATGGATGTATGGATTCAGTGTTAGGACAGTTAGTAGGTGTCGTGTGCAATACATCACAACATATACAAGTCAGCATTTTAAAGGAACATGTAGATGCTAGAATCATGCATCAACTTCACTGACTTCAAGTGCTTCATTTAGAAATAAGAGACATAATAATATAGATGCATAACTTACAGATGATAAATGTGTGATGATGCATTGTTTAAGAAGCTAACAACACATAGTTATTAAAACTTGTTAAGCCAGCTGCAGCATTGCTCTGACAGGTTGAAGCTGTGATGCAAAGCTCTTATAAGGTGTGAATGTTTCCCAGAGGTGTCTTTAAGGATGCAGAAAACCAATTTGCAAGTAAAATTGCGACAAATAAAGCTTACTTTACAATAAGTGCCTATGAGTGTGACAATTGACTAAGTTGTTCACTAAATGTCCATACTTTCTTTGTATGCTATTCATTGAATAATGCTTCATTATGTTTTGCTTTCTGTATAATCTTACAAAGAGCACAGCATTGTGATGTAGGTTACCTTTGTAACGTGACACATTCAAATGTTTCCTGCCTCAAAGTATTTGCACCAATGGTGTTAATGCCTCCTTAATTTGTAACTGATTTTGATTCAAAGAGACAGAGCCTCCTTGCCGCCCCTTAGCAAGCTTTGTACAAAAAAACAAACATCAAGGCACAATTCAAAACCGCTCTAAAAACAATTCAGTTTTCTTGCTTTCCTCTGAGTTAGACTAGTCTAATCAATAGGCCACCTGTCTAGGTATTGGCAGGCACTGCTGTAGAGTCAACATGAATAAAGAGCAAATCTAAAATAGCCGTTGCAGAATATTCAGCACATGAAAATGCGTAGAGTCAAAATCAAAGGCCGCGTTTAAAAAGCTCAATTATATTGTTTTGCTGGCCTCTTGTATAGGTCATGTGCCGCAAGCTATTGCAGCAGAAAAAAGGGATATGTGTACTAGTGAGTAAGCAAGAAATGAATTTCATAACCAGGCTGCTTGGTGCAATATAGCACAGCAGCATGTTCTATATAAAAACAGCAAAACACATATCTCAAAGGGTTTGGTATTTTTAGCGAATATGTAGCCAGGGATACATCAGTGGAAATGACCTCAACACAGCCTACCTGTTTTCAGGAAACATATTTTTACCCACAACCACACAATATGTAACAAAGTGAAACATAGTTGGATTTGTACACTGTTTCCTTACATGAAATCTGACATCATGAGAGCTGAATAACATGAACCTAATAAGATTAAAAACCATGACTTTTGCATCAGGGTCATGAATTAACTACAAAGTGCAGTTACATATGCATACATTATATTATCCATACATCCTGCTGTTTCCCACCACTCACACCACGCATGTTGTACCGTCGTCACACTGTAAGCACCTATAACACTCTTCTTATGTCATGTTGCGTAATGCCACAGCAGCATGTGTCAATACAAATGTGACTTTCTCACACTTAAACACGGCACATGTGAACAAGATGGACGGGGAGTGGTGGGGGCATATTACAGTACATCTCATTATCTTCTTTTTTAAAAATTCGCATTATCTTTTTTAAAATTCAGAGCATTAGCATTTCATTAGCATTAAAGCTGTGCTGGCAATGTTGACTGCGATGAAGGATAGGATCGCCAGATTCTGGGAACATTACGGTGTCACGTTGGTTTGCCAGATTCTGGGAACATTACGGTGTCACGTTGGTTTGCCAGATTCTGGGAACATTACGGTGTCACGTTGGTTTGCCAGATTCTGGGAACATTACGGTGTCATGTTGGTTTGCCAGATTCTGGGAACATTACGGTGTCATGTTGGTTTGCATAGTCATTGGCAAGCTAGGACGGTATGAGATGTTTTATGCAGATCGTCTCCAATTTTATATTTGTATGTCGTGGGTTCCCTTTAGACCAGGGGTTGTCAAAGTGCGGCCCGCGGGCCAATGGCGGCCCTCGGAAATGTTTCTGGCGGCCCGCGATAGTTAATGTGACACGCTGAAATGCATGCGTTATATTTTAATCCTCCATGGTTGTATCTAGTAAGAATTAGAATGGAATTTAAGAATGGTAAAACTGCGTCCCCTGGGTTGTCATTCCTAAATTATGAATGACAGCTTGTGGAAAGTTTGCTCGACTACTGGTTGCATGGCAACTAGGCATCTCGCGAGTTGCGGTAATTGGTTAGTACAATAAAGAAAGGATTTGTTTTGGAATTATTTTGTGTTCCGTTTTTTTCTTGGGCGGCCCCTCAATCCAATATTGGGTACCTAAATTGGCCCTCACTCATCAACACTTTGAGAACCCCTGCTTTAAACCCTTGCGGTTTATTCTTAAAAACCCTTACCCTTACCCACCCCCCATTTCCCCTCTGCTGGTCTATGGCCTTGTAGAGGGTAACGGGGTACAGAGTCGCTTAGATAAGCGGGGGAGTGCATCTGACGAAGAGATAGGTTGTTGTGCTCCCTATCTCTGTTTCTTATCCTATATCTAATAGAACTGCTCGGGTCTTGATAGATTGAGTGGGGAAGTTCATGAGATCTTTCTAGAGGGTTATCAAGAATAACTTTTATCCAACGACCTTCTCCCTCTCTGTCTGTGTCTGTGTATTCTCTTGTTCCGATTAACCCAGCCAAATCTTTGTTCTTGTTTTGTATCTATATCTACGCCAGGATCCGGAATCGAGGCTGATCCTCTTGCTGTAGTCCTGTGTCTTGGATCCTCTATCCTGAGTTCTGGATTAAGTCGTGGACTTCGGGTCGTGGCTGAATCTGTCTCTGCGGTCCTGCCTCGGGTCTCGTCATGCTGCTTCCCTGATGGCTTCCACAGGATTGTAGCTGACATCCTCGTGGATTCATCTTCTTATTACAGACACATGCATTTCCTAACATTCGGTCTATATGCTGTAAAATGTATTATCTCTTCGATTTACACACGGCATCTATTGCACGTCTGTCCGTCCTGGGAGAGGGATCCCTCCTCTGTTGCTCTCCCTGAGGTTTCTCCCATGTTTCCCCTTAAACTGTGGGTTTTCTCTGGAAGTTTTTTCCTTGTACGATGTGAGGGTCTAAGGACAGAGGGTGTCGTATTTCTCATACTGATATTTTGAACAATCTGTGCTGTTGTATTTGCTGTAAAGTGTCTCTACTGTAGGCTATTTTTATTATATGTACAGCACTTTGGCTCGACCAAAAATCGTTTATAAATGTGCTATATAAATACAATTTGATTTGATTTGAAGAGTGCACATGTTGTTGATGCGCAGGGAATCACACAAACCAAGACAACCTTTTCTGCATTTTCAGTGCCAAGTTTTTAATTAGGAATTGCATTTAAGTTTTTTTATGTAAGCCACGAACATCATCGCAAGGGCACATTAAAAATACATTTTATGTTTGCCATGAGTAGACCTTGATCTGTCAAATTGCTTTCTAGTCAAGCCTTTAATGGATAGCTCAGTTCTCAAAGGTACAGTAGGTCGCAAATATAACCTCTCTGCTAGGAGAGTAGTTAGTGCCTGTTTTATTTTTCCATGAAAATATCTTCCACCTGTTCTTTTAGTGATGCATCACAACTTAATGTTCATGCACATGTTTTAAAAGAAAATGTCATGTTTAATGTACATTTTGTGTAGTTTTTGTTTACATTACTTTAAGGTTTAATCAATATAAGAAATTCTGATCAGTCAAGTGGAATCAATGACGGTATATGGGTGTGACAAGCCACATGTGGACAGCTATTCCTAAAATATGCTAATAACTTTTTCCTACACTGTCAGTTACATAGACGGCGCCAGGGGGGTGCTAGGGGGTGCTGCAGTTCCCCCTAGGATAGCCATAGCACCCCCTAAGCACCCACAATAAATGTTTGTGTCTTTCTTTATTTTTTATGAGTGAAATTCATAATTTGAAAAATTATTGATTCGAAAATAATATGGTACAGTACAAGTACTTCTGGGTCTCTGTGTTTCATTCGAGCTCTGCTGTGTGGGTGTTTCTCAATGTCAAGGAAGGATCCTTCAGAGCCACTATTTCAAGGATACTACATCATCGAATCCCGCCGAAGGACTGTTCCAATGTGCAGGATCCTTGGAATTCTACCGAGGACTGAGTCTTTCGTTGCGGGAAATTTCGAGGATGCACATGTGTATTGATAGAGATGTGTATGGACAACTGGTCCGCATTCCAAATCTCTGCGCGTCGCTAACAAGCTGGTTATCATACAGGAAGGAATCCAGAGCATACAATTAACCGTTTAACAATAATCTATGTAATGGTAATATAACAATGCAATACAATCAATACATTACCATACAAAACCATATCATATCATATGCATAATGTCAGGAGTAGGCCTACTCCTGGCCCTTGTTCACAGGCCGGCACGACCTTCCGGTCCGAGCGGCGCGAGAAGAGAGAGAGAGCAAAAGGCTGAATAGCCTTTCATCCCAACAGAAACAGGAAGGGGTGAGTTTAACTGGTCGTCTTCTCCGGTCATCTCAAACAAACACCTCTGACATTCACTGTCTCCTATTTCTGCAGCCTCCACACATGCACACATCCCCCCACATTCCAGAGACCACAGTGGGGTCTTGCTCTACCTCCCCCACAGAGTAATAAAACCCTGTTTACTCTAAACAGTTCTTGTTTATAGCCATTTTAGTCCTCACCTTTATGTAAGGATAATACAGAAAAATCAATATAAAACACAAACACAGGTATTGTTTGAACAGTATTCACTTAACTGCTACTATTGATAATTACCAGAGGAACTCAAAGGACCTCTTTTAATATCTGGAAATTGCAGCCAGACTTTCTGCCATTTCAAATGTAACACACTTCTTAAATATCAGATGCTGCAATCCCCCTTTTGCACTCTCCTAAAAGAGTGCAACTTACACAAGGCACTTGAAACATAACTATTGTCATTCCTCTCCAATATCATCAGAAACTGAGATCCAAAGTATTTGAAATCATGAAGGAACAGAACATCACTTCCCATGGCAGTGAAGGAACCATGAGGGGGCAGCTGAGTGCTAAGAAGCAGTCTCCTCGTGGTGAATCATCAGCCCGCCTGCCCCCCCCCCCCCCCAAAGGAATAGCCCACACGACAGCTGATAGGGAGGGGGAGATGCGGCTTTCCCTTCACGGGTGGAACTGATCAGAGAGAAGTAGACTCCTCTGCTGCCTCGACAAGTCCCCCAGCCCACTGCCAGCCGCTTGCAAGTCGTCTGCTGCATGGATGTCCTCGAGGTCCTTCTCCGGTCCGATGATGATGCCTCCCGACTGCTGGATGGATGTCCTCCCGATCCTCCTTCCCCGGTCCGATGATGATGCCTCCCGACTGCTGGATGGATATCCTCGAGGTCCTTCTCCTCCAGTCCGCTGATGACAGCATCCGAGTCGACCTCCATGACGAGAGCCAGATCCGTCCTGATGTCGTCTAGGGTCCTCGCAGGTGTTTTCCCGACCGCACACTGGTTCCAGTGGTACCAGTTGTCCCCCTTTCCTTGTAGGCGGACGGCATGGGATGTCCTCTGGGTCACTCGGTCGGGGCCGGAGAGCCTGGGGTTGACAGTCAGCCTCCTGCGTCTCGGGTCCCCCTTTTGGCGTCAACAACCTGTGTGGAGAAATCTGATACAAATCCCTCAAGCCTACGCTCCGGGCTCCGGGGCCCTCGGCTGTTTGACCCACCAGTGCGTGGCCACTTGAAGCCTGTTGGTGGGGTGTCTTAAAACAACAGACGTCTGTGCACAGGTTTTCTAAATTAATTGTGCAGCTTCAGAATCTTAATACTTGGATTGTGCCAACTAAATAAGAACCCCAACATCTTTAGGTAAACTAAATAACATATTTCAATAGCTCTGAATTTCTGACAAGCATCTGTATTTATTTTTAAATGAAATCCTTGAGATCCCATTACAAATCTAAATATGATTTGAACTGCTAATGTTTCTGGTAAAGAAACACACTAATGTTATGGATTCAAAAACAACCAAAATCACAATACTAACTGTTACGGTGTGTGAAGCAAGTAGGACCCAAATGCAGATTAAAGTCAAAATAATTCCTTTATTTCAAGGCTATATATACACACACAGACAGAACACTCACCGAGGACAAGCCAAATCACAAGACAACCCGACAAAGAGAGACAGAAAACCCAGAACTTAAATACACCCAGGACTAATCACATAAACACGAGACAGGTGAGGAGGGAGGAGAAAACACATAGGTACCAGGTGAACACAATTGGGTAATCAGAGAGGGAAACCGACAGAAAGCACCGACCCCCTCCTCCCACCAGGGTGGGAGGAGGGGGTCAGGAGGACGGGACTGAACTGACCGCCCAGGGGCACGGCAGAGGACCAGGAAGGGGTCTCGGGCAGACGGCCCGGGGGCAAGGCAGAGGACCAGGAAGGGGTCTCGGGCGGACGGCCCGGGGGTAAGGCAGAGTCCAAAAAGGGGGATTCGGGCGGACGGCCTGGGGGCAAGGCAGAGGACCAGGAAGGGGTCTCGGGCGGACGGCCCGGGGGTAAGGCAGAGTCCAAAAAGGGGGATTCGGGTGGACGGCCCGGGGGCAAGACAGAGTCCAAGGTGGGGACCATGGAGGGGCGAAGGCAGCGGCAGGAAAAGTCAGGGGGCCAGGCCCGAGGGCAAAGACCACTGCACTCAGGGGGCCGGGCTAGAGGGCGAAGACCAGACAGCTCCGCAGGCCGGGCAGGAAGGCGCTGACGGGACAGTGCCGGAGGCCGGGCAGGACCCGGTGTCGGAGCTGGTGGGACAGGCCTCGGCAGGATCCCCCACCGAAGTGGACCAGGACACGGGATTGGCAGGACCCCCGGCAGGAGAGCAGTCGGCGGGGCCTCCAACAGCACAGGACAAAGGGTTGGCAGGACCCCCGGCAGGAGAGCAGTCGGCGGGACCCCCAACGAGACAGGACAAGGAGCCGGCAGGACCCCCGGCAGGAGAGCAGTCGGCGGGGCCTCCAACGGCACAGGGCAAAGGGTTGGCAGGACCCCCGGCAGGAGAGCAGTCGGCGGGGCCTCCAACAGCACAGGACAAAGGGTTGGCAGGACCCCCGGCAGGAGAGCAGTCGGCGGGACCCCCAACGAGACAGGACAAAGGGTTGGCAGGACCCCCGGCAGGAGAGTAGTCGGCGGGACCTCCAACGAGACAGGACAAGGAGCTGGCAGGCCCCCCGGCAGGAGAGTAGTCTGCGGGACCTCCAACGGCACAGGACATGGGGTTGGCAGGACCCCCGGCAGAAGAGTAGTCTGCGGGACCCCCAACGGGACAGGACACAGAGTTGGCAGGACCCCCGGCAGGAGAGTAGTCGACGGGACCCCCAACAGCACAGGACATAGGGTTGGCAGGACCCCCGGCAGGATAGTAGACAGCGGGACCTCCAACGAGACAGGACAAAGGGTTGGCAGGACCCCCGACAGGAGAGCAGTCGGCGGGGCCTCCAACGGCACAGGACAAAGGGTTGGCAGGACCCCCGGCAGGAGAGCAGTCGGCGGGACCTCCAACGAGACAGGACAAGGAGCTGGCAGGACCCCCAGCAGGAGAGTAGACGGCGGGACCTCCAACGGGACAAGACAAAGGGCCGGCAGGACCCCCGGCAGGAGAGTAGTCGGCGGGGCCTCCAAAGGCACAGAACACAGGATTGGCAGGACCCCCGGCAGGACAGCAGTCGGCTGGACCCCCAACATGACAGGACATGGAGTTGGCAGGACCCCCGGCAGAAGAGCAGTCTGCGGGACCTCCAACGGCACAGGACATGGGGTTGGCAGGACCCCCGGCAGAAGAGTAGTCTGCGGGACCTCCAACGGCACAGGACCTGGGGTTGGCAGGACCCCCGGCAGAAGAGTAGTCTGCGGGACCTCCAACAGCACTTCAGTAGGGACTTGAGATGGGACTAGAGAAGGGACTAGGAAAGTGACCTGAGGAGGGACTAGGGAAGGGACTACAGAGGGGACTAGAGGAGGGACCAGAGGAGGAACTAGAGAACGAAACTCGAGAGGAGACTCGAGAGGGGAACTAGAGAGGGGACTCGAGGAGGGACTCGAGGAGGGACTAAAGGAGGGAACTCGAGAGGGGACTAGAGGAGAGACTAGAGGAGGGACTAGATGAGGGACTAGAGGAGGGACTAGAGAGGGGAACTAGAGAGGGGACTAAAGGAGGGACTAGAGGAGGGACTCGAGGAGGGAACTCGAGAGTAGACTGGAGAGGGGACTCGAGAAGTGACTAGAGGAGGGACTAGAGATGGGACTAGGGAATTGACTAGAGGCGGGACTAGAGATGGAACTTGAGAGGTGACTCGAGAGGGAACTGGAGATGGGACTAGAGAAGGGACTTGGGAAGGGACTTGGGAAGGGACTTGGGAAGGGACTAGAGGAGAGACTAGAGGAGAGACTAGAGGAGGAGCTCGGGAAGGGACCAGAGGAGGGACTAGAGAGGTGACTAGAGAGGTGACTAAAGGGGGGACTGGAGAAGGGACTCGGGAAGTGACTAGAGGAGGGACTTGAGAAAGGAATTGAGTAGGGACTATGGCAGCTGGGACCAGGACTGGGGCCGGAACCATGGCTGCTGGGACCGGCACTGGAGCCGGAACACGGACCCATGGCTGTGTGGGGTGGTACAGAAGCACGGTACCATGGCTATGTGGGATGGTACTGGGGCATGGAACCATGACTGCTGGGGGCTGAACTGGTTCTGGAACCCTGGCCCTTTGGGCTCGTGCTGCCAACCTGGCCTTGCGACCCCTTCCTTTAGGAGCCGTTTGGAGGCTCCGTGGACCTCCAAAGGCCAGACGAGTACCAGCGAATGGCTCCTGGACAGTAGCAAACACTGGGTGAGAAGCAGGGGCTGACGCCAGACGGACCACACCGATGCGTGTGGTGTCAAAACAGGAGTTGGGAGACCTGGGTCTGTCAGGATCGGGAAAACAAATTGTGAGGTAATCTAAAAGCCTGGCAGGTAAGAATTTCACCAAACTTTGATTCCTCAGTGTAAGGTGGACTGCTTCTGCCAGAGCAGCATCTCGCTGCTGAACCCTGACCGCTCCTATCCATTGATCAGAGCAGGTAGCCAAAGAAAAAGTAAAGTCCAATAACTCCTGCTCAAAAGGATCTGCTGGGCCCATATTTCTGGTCGGGTTGTAATGTTACGGTGTGTGAAGCAAGTAGGACCCAAATGCAGATTAAAGTCAAAATAATTCCTTTATTTCAAGGCTATATATACACAGACAGAACACTCACCGAGGACAAGCCAAATCACAAGACAACCCGACAAAGAGAGACAGAAAACCCAGAACTTAAATACACCCAGGACTAATCACATAAACACGAGACAGGTGAGGAGGGAGGAGAAAACACATAGGTACCAGGTGAACACAATTGGGTAATCAGAGAGGGAAACCGACAGAAAGCAAACAGGCAGGAAACGGGGGTGAACACTTTACAAAATGAAATAGGAAACCCAAAGATAGAAAAGGACACGAAAAATACAAACACAGACAAATCCTAACAACTAACAAAGTGAATGGCTTCCTGGTGATACTGTTTTTACCCGTCAGTGCTTAGATATTATCCCGCTGAAAAAATGAATACAGAATTCCAACAAACTGTCATCAAATGTCTTTCTATTATGAACTTAGATGAAATGTATATCCCCATAATGACCTAAACAATAAAGTCTATGGCTTTTACTTCTTTACCAGGCTAGTTACATGATGTCGTCTGTTGAAACATTACTCACAGGTCAGCTTCTTCAGTATTCCATTCTGGACTTACATCTCTCACAGCAGCCCCTTGGCCACTGATTCTTTATCTGTGTTACCTGCTATAACTCAATCAATATTAGAGACATGCCAACATTCATAAAACAGTATCTTATCCCCAGATATGGAGCAGGTCAATTCTAAAACTGTCAATCAATGGTCAGATTGAACAATCGAGTTTGGGCAGCCGGTTACTTTCAGTCCCTAAATGAAAAATGTACATTGTGAAGTTTACACTCCCCCTTTTTTTTTGTGTAAACAAAATCCTGTATGGGAAGAAAACCTTCAGGTCATAATGGATTATAAGACAATACCAAACATTTTCCCCCATTTTCCCAGCATCCTCCGTCTATAAAAATCTGTATATATGGAGCGCCATCATTTATTAATTCACAATTACAACTATAATGTTCAAGATATCTCCAACCCCTCCTTGCTGTTTCCCACATTCCCTGAAAAGTGTCTAGCCAAAAAAAATGTCACTTCCTTAGAGTACTACTACTACTACTGCAATTCATTTACACCTAATCAGTATTAAAATGACCAATAGATCTATTTCAGAAACTTGTGTACATCACTATTATCTTGTGTCAAAACATTACTAGGATCTGTAAAGGTCTGCTATGTATTCCATAACTCATTCTATCAATTTATCTTCAATTCTGGTGCACTTAAAGAACAAGGTTACCCTCTTTAACAGTGCGTGGAACCCTGGGTGTCCTGAACATGTAACAATTACTCCCTATTTCATCAAGGATTTAAAAACAGAAGTCATTTCGTATGTCCATCCGAAAGCCCTCCTATGGTAATAACTATGCCACAATGGTGAAACCAGTACCTCAAATTGAAATACTATATTTTGTTTAGAACCAGCTTTCCCTTCAACATGACCTATATAAATAAATATTTATCTGATCTTATAGAGCTGTTACTAAAACTCTCCCTTTGAACTGATCAATACTGTAACAAATTAAAACACTACCAAATTCACACACGAATAAAAAGTCCAGTGCATACTTCCTTCATGCCCCCCCCCCCTTTCCTATCAGTGTGTATTAGAATGATTTTCCATTTCACTTTAATAGTTCTCCTCTTTTCCGCTATTTTTTATTTACCAATTGACTAATTTATGGTCAATACATCTTCTTATCTTCACTTATTTATCAAGTCAATTCAAGTTCTTTACAATACATTAGTAGATACCTTGTGGAGTATTCACAATAACTAATCCCCTTTAGGATATGAAATCCATTCATCTTTAAGCAGATACTATGTCCTTATTTATGTTTTGTTCATGATAACAATGGTATAACAACCACACGTTTTACCCATAGCTAGTTTCTATAACAAGACTATTATGTGTGACATAATAATCAGATGTCTTGTTTGCTAACCAAGAATATTAAACTTGAACCTTTTCAGCATTCCAGACCATCATTTAAACAAGCAGCCTCTTATCTAAACACTAAGCATTAAGGTTTCTACACCACCAACCGGGAAACTCTTGCACAATTATTCTGTAAAATCATTGCATCCTTCCTCCAGAACAATCTGAGACAAGCATGTCTCAAGATCTTGTCATAATGAACACAGTCAGTGATGCAGCTGTAGTCAGTGGCAGGGTCCCCAAAAAAGCTAGGACCGGCCCTGGTCAGTGGGCTCCAAGGAAACTCTCCCTGGCTTTGAGATGAGGGAAGGAATCACTTGGCAGACACACGTTGTCCTCTGTATGGCAGAAATCCCCCAAAACCGCAGTACCTCTTCACACCACTGTTGCCTTGACAACGAGGCACAAGCATAATGTCAATATCTCCTCAGAGATGCATTCTTTGCACACTTCTTCTGTTTGCAGTGAGCAACTCTTCACCAACACACTGATTCAGGGAACCCAAAAGGTGGTGCAGAACTATCCAATGCTGCTGTAATCACATTCAACTACTGAGGAAAACTCAATTTAAATCTCTCTCCCAACAGGTTACAAAATAAAACGGCTGAGTGTCTATATGGTCAGGAATGCTGAAACATGTGAATGTTAAAACAAATCAATGGCAGTAGTCTACCCAGATTCTTTACTCCATTAAAAGTAGTAAAACCACATTGTAAAATCTCTTTTGTCTAGTTGAAGTCCTGCTTACTTCATCTTTAAAATCTTCTTTAATTTGAAACCAAAATGATCCTATCTCTACATCAAAGTCCATACAAACTGATGATTTATCTTTAGAAACCATGAGGAATGACAGTTCTCATAAAACACTATTCTTCCTTACTTCAGTTCTTAACCAAATGAGCCAAACAGGAAACCCCCTTTACCACTTGCTTATTCTATCTACTTGGTTAATTCTATTCATTTTCAAATTGTTTATCTAAGTTGTGTTACAAGCATGGTGAGGTTACAGAATACACAAATAACTGTATTCAATCCGCGCCGTATTTGAAAACTGTAATGAATTGAAAACAATATTTAAGAGCGTAATATAAGTTAAATATATTGTTAAGCTAATTACTGTTTTATTGTGAATGCATCTCTGGCGAACAGCGGCCTTTGGCTTTTATTTTGAAAGGCCGTTCCGGAACAGTGAGTTCGATTTCTAGAAACACGGCAAGTTAACAATCGTTCTAATGCATTAACTAAAGTCGTGAAAGAGACAAGGAGGGGGAAGGCGTGTGTAAGCAAGCAATGAACTGAAAATGCCACCAATCCTCTGTTTTAACGTGATGGCGCACATTGAAAACCGAAGCGGGCATAAGCACCCCTGTCATATACTGACAAGCGTTCAAAAACCTTTCTGCTTATCACTTAGGCTACTACTTTTTGTTTTATTCATAACCTAAAAATACAATTGTGATGAATAGCTTGCTCTTGTACCATTACATTTACCAACATAAAACAAGGTCTTTACTAATCAACAATGACAACCTACAGACAGAACAATCAAGAAACAGACCAATACAACTCCTAAATAACATTACAATATATATTTCTCACAGTGAGTTCGTTATCTAATGTTTAACAAATTCTCATCTTTTTATGTGTAGTAAATTGATCAGTTAATGTCGAATAGTATGAAATTCACTATGCAACGTTTCTTATTTATTTAAGTATACAAGCCTTTTCTTTAGCTCCCTGTTTGATTCCACTTAAAATCAATCTCTTAATCTGTTCCCATTGCTCCCGGTAACTCCCTGGAATTTCAGAATTGTCTTAACCATTCTGACGTTCCATATTCACTTCGCTTTTATTTATCTGACTTAATTAATGTGTTCACTTGTATTAATATACTGGGCTATTGTCGTCGTTAACGTGCTTCCCCCCCTTTCAGCCACTAGATGGCAGCAGCAGAGCACAAATGAGCTTCACTCTTCTGAGCGATTGTCTGAGTTCCACAGACAATCGCTCACACAGGATTTTTAGGTAAAAATCACACAGATTTATTCCCCGTACAGTTTGTCCAGCTTGATAATGTGATGTGTATTTCAACAGACAAGCAAGACCGCGAATGATGAACCCAGGTCTTAGCGAGCCCTTTATCACACGTTAGCTTTTCAAATTAATTTTTACAGACAAGGGAAACGAGAGCCGGTCCCGTCACAATTACGGTGACGTTTGCGTTCTCTCCCAGGAATTGAACATATAGCAGACCGCTGGCACTTAGCTATTAGCCTTAGTCTGCTATTTAACCCCAGTTTTAAACGGTGACCCGATCTAAAATATCGAGTTTCCAGGTTTTGTCGTGCAGGAATATCACCTCGCAACCCACAAACTGCACCGTTTCCACGCCACTCAGGAATAAGCATACCTGAGGTCCACGCCAAACTGCTCTATGTTTCGTCACGCAGGACTTTCTGTCTACCTTGCGATCAACGTTCACGTGTTTTATATAACTTTCCTAACATAGTAAAATATGCATTGTATATTCCATTTAAACTTCAAAAACACTGTGAAACGCCTACAGACAATCCTAAAGTTTTACCTTATGTGTAGTTGCAGGGCCCTGCTGATTGTCTGAGATATTTGAAAGCGTTTGTTCCCGACCCATTCCGGTCGTCTGGATTCTTCCACAGCTCTGTTTATCTGGCACGTCGGATCACCATTTGATGGAGATTTGTATGGACAACTGGTCCGCATTCCAAATCTCTGCGCGTCGCTAACAAGCTGGTTATCATACAGGAAGGAATCCAGAGCATACAATTAACCGTTTAACAATAATCTATTTAATGGTAATATAACAATGCAATACAATCAATACATTACCATACAAAACCATATCATATCATATGCATAATGTCAGGAGTAGGCCTACTCCTGGCCCTTATTCACAGGCCGGCACGACCTTCCGGTCCGAGCGGCGCGAGAAGAGAGAGAGAGCAAAAGGCTGAATAGCCTTTCATCCCAACAGAAACAGGAAGGGGTGGAGTTTAACTGGTCGTCTTCTCCGGTCATCTCAAACAAACACCTCTGACATTCACTGTCTCCTATTTCTGCAGCCTCCACACATGCACACATCCCCTCACATTCCAGAGACCACAGTGGGGTCTTGCTCTACCTCCCCCACAGAGTAATAAAACCCTGTTTACTCTAAACAGTTCTTGTTTATAGCCATTTTAGTCCTCACCTTTATGTAAGGATAAAACAGAGAAATCAATATAAAACACAAACACAGGTATTGTTTGAACAGTATTCACTTAACTGCTACTATTGATAATTACCAGAGGAACTCAAAGGACCTCTTTTAATATCTGGAAATTGCAGCCAGACTTTCTGCCATTTCAAATGTAACACACTTCTTAAATATCAGATGCTGCAGTATCCTTGGCGGTCTTAAAAGCCCCACAATGCTTTGCGCATGGACCAATTTCCTAAATCTTTGGCGGAAAATGGCTGAATCCAGGCAGTACACATTTAAATGTGAGTATGTTCAGTGGCGTAGTAAATGTGCACATGACTTGGGTTTAAAGTTTATAGTCCGTTTGAATGTTACCCCGCAAACCAAACCTTCTGAAAAATGAAACAATGTAACAAACGCACCAGAGAAACGGACTATAAGGTTAGAATGAGACCTTAGAGCGTTTTGCACCTAAATAATAAAATGAACCTTGTCTTGACTTTGTCTCTTTTGTTGATATTTGTGGTTTATGCTACAATGTGCACCAATATGTGTAAAAAAGCTTTGCAGACATCAAGTATGATATGAATACACATTTTATTATTGATTGGTGATGGTGATTTTCTGATTTTCTTATGGCTGCTTATCCTCCAGGACGTGTTCAAGGCTGCAAACAGAAGGAGAACGTTTTATGTTAATTTAGTGGTTCTGTCCTGGAGAGATGATCATTTTACAAAATACAGTTACTCAAGTACATCTTCGCAAATCAGTTATGAGTCTTCGAACAAATCACGCTCAATTTAAGGCGGGGCCTATATGACGCACACTTGCTAGCCTGTTCCATTATTTGTTCTCCGAATGCCAGGAAGGATTCTTGCCTAACCTCTGAAGAACCTGACTCGGAAGATGTGTCCTACCAAGGAAGCATCCTCCACATTGAGAAACACCCTGTGTGTGTGTGGGGCACGAGCCATTTTGTGTGCGTGTGCGCGCGAGAGAGAGAGCGTGCGCAAACCGGTACCAGAGATCGTTGTGGTTAGCATCTGGTGCTAGCTAGTCTCAGATAACCTCAGGTGAAGTAAAGGCCAGGGTTGCCAACTCTCACGCATCTGGCGTGTGACACACGCTTTCACTCTCAATCTCACGCTCTCACGCTGCCCAAACTATTCTCACGCCAAAAACAAGAATACCGAAGACTAGAAACGGTTTTGAAAACTTTTGTCACGTAGTGATCGTCTTCTCAATAGAACATCTTTGATAATGTCTTCTGGCCAATCAGAATCAAGATAACGGCGTGGTGTTGTTGCAGGAAGTCCCGACGGAGAATACTTTTGCTGTAGTACATCTCTATATACATCGATACAATATTACGTGTTGATAGAAATCAACACGTAATGAAATAAGACCCCACGGTGTGATGATTGATAGGTGTGTGGGCTGTCTTTCATTTGGGCACACAGAACAATGGGGGCAATCCACCCTTATCCACAATGTAAAGTAATTCACAGCCTCTTCCCTCTTCTCTCTGTGAGGATCAGCAGGTTCAGCTTTCAGAACAAAGTAACACAAAATTAAAATGGCATTCATTTTTTTTTTTTAAATATGTTGGGTAGTAATAGATTTATTTATTTTTCTTCTCAAGAGAGTACCAGAATGTGTATTTTATGTTAGTATTTCAAAAAATCTCCTGGGGGACAATCCCCCCAGACCCCCCTGCAGGGGTTGGGTTTTCAGCATATCAACTCTTTCACTTGTGGGGAAATTGCAGGATTTGCTCCAGGTCGCCCTTTTTATATACGACAAGACAAATGTGCCTTTTTATTTCATACAGTTCAATTTGGATTGAGACAGGGAAATAATTTAACCTTCACGTGTGGCGTTTCACTGTCAAGGGGAGCGTGTACCGTAATTTTCGGACCATAAGGCGCACCTGAATATAAGCCGCAGCAGCTAAATTGAATGATGTGTACATATATAAGCCGCACTGGACTATAAGCCGCAGGTGTTTTAATGTTTAATTACCATATGTAAGGGTTCGTGCACAGAGGGGATTGTCGGGAAAGAGATGGCTGTTTGAGGATGCTCTCAAAACCAACAAACTCCTCTTCGTCACTGTTGAACGCACGATTGACACTGATGTCGAGTGGCTGCAGATGCTTCGTTTGTTTTCCATAATGAGGGTTTGTGCATGAAAACTTCCTTTGCACAAACTGTCTCGCTCTCATAATGTCTGTCTGTCTTGCTCTCATTCTGTCTCTCGTACCACTCTCGGTTCCACTTTTACTTTTGCGCGCTACATGTCTCACTCTTTTCCGGCCTCCAGCTTTTCCTGCTGGAGCCCGCCGCTTAAAGGTGGGGTGCCCGGACCGGCCATAGAGCCCATAGAGTTAAAGGTGGTGGACTGTAACCTGTAAAATCCATAGATTTAGGAGGTCCCCTAGTGGCCGTTAGCTTTACAAATTCATAGATTAGCCGCACCGTTATATAAGCCGCAGGGTCGAAAAATGGGAAAAAAGGCGCGGCTTATAGTCCGAAAATTACGTTAAATTACATTGCAAATACTGACTTGAGCCCCACCACTGTATGGGCCCTACCATAGATTACCCAACAAAAATACTCTGGAGCCGCAACTGCCGACCCGTATTGCGCATGCGCAGATCTAAGATCCAGTAGAAATTATAAAAAAGTAAAAGTCTGCTGCTTATTGTTCTACTGGGCCAAAATAGAGTCAACGAGTATATGAGAGTGAGTGTGTTAATTCATATATTTGGCAGTTTGGAGTAAGTCTGTAGATGTGTTTGTGTGTGTGTGTGTTTCATAGGCCTCTCACGATAATTCATTTTGTTGGATACATTTTCCCGGAAATTATTGTCGGCACCGTTGTATGACCATTTTAGACCACTGACATAATAATATATAATAATAATTCAAGTAGGCTACATCCTTTCAAACTGCTAGTCACATCCTCATGTAAATGGAAATGTATCGAGTTCATTTTTATTTATCGTACGACAAGTCAATTAATTGCTTATCGCGACAGGCACACAATAAAACAGTGGAAACAAACATGTGTTTGACTTTCATTAGTGAATTAAACTATGTGTCCTTTATAGTCTGTGTCCAATATTGTGTATTTGTATATATTGTATATATATCCCAGTGGCGAGCCGTGACTTTTATACCTAGGCCCTCTGATCTATGAAGGTAGATATGGTGCAAAATGCGAGAGCGTGAAAACCTGATGTGAGCACTTGCAGAAAAAAAATCTGAGTTTGTGTGCTTACATTTACACTTGTATACAATATCCACATAACTGTGAACCAGATGTACACTTGTATAAAATATCCACGTAACTGTGAATCAACTTTACACTTGTAAAAAATATCCACGTAACTGTGAACCAAATTTGAAGTCATAGAAGAAAAAAAAATGTTTTGTAGCTTGTAGAAAAAAAATGAACTTAGAGATGAAATGTTCACTTGCAGAAAAATACATATTTTTTAAATATATTTTCCATTACAACTGCAACTTTATTTATTACAACCTCTCAAATCAGTCATTACAACTTGACGAATCTGCTCTGTGGCAGTATAAATCGACGAATCTGCGGTCTTGACTTTTGCTACACTTCTTGCGATAAATGTGTCGCAAAAGTAATTTTCACCTGTAGATGTGGGGGGAGGGAGGGGGGTTGGAGCAAAGGGGCGGAGCTATCAGAACAACGAGGCTTGGGTCAGTCACAGTCAGGTCGAACCGGATGACAGCGGGGCTACTGTTCGTGTCGCTACCAGTCCGCTGACATGGCGCGTCAATCAACGGTAAATTTCGCCCATTACTTGCCCAGTAGTACTTTGAATATTATTATTGTGATTGAGGATTAAATCCGCTTTGAAGACCACCGTTTTATATCGTGCAGTTTAGCGGCGAAATAACGTCAGTCAGCCAGCTAACGCTAGCTTTGTTGAGTGTATGCTAGCTAAACAAGTAGTGGTTGTAGTCTATACAGCAGTAATTCATATATTATAGCCTACTGCTTTGGCACTAACGGTTGATAAGCGTTTATGAAAATAAAACCAATTGAACTGTACTGAAATAATGACAAGTTTTATAATTGTCTTGGGCTCCTGCTGTGTTTTTAAAGCCTTTGTAAATTATCCATGCTATTTTCTATTTAGCTAACGTCGAAGTAGTGTATGTGAAATCAGCCTCACAATAAGATGTGTGTATATTACAATTATTAATGTCATATTTCAAGATGATTACTTAGATATTACAATATGGTTGGTTGAGCTGGAGTTCATTATTGAGCTTACAAGTTAACGTCACAGTCATCTGAATAACGAACCCAAACCTTGTTGTTTTTATTAATTGTATTACAAATTGATATCAAATAAACAGTAAGCATTGGTAACACAATTTCCAAAGTTACAGTAAAATAAAAAGGACCCTGACTCTACACAATCCAACATGTTCAACAGAAGAGAATCAGTTATATTGTTTGTACACATGGTACTTTACATATATATCTGTTTGTTTAAGCTTAAGGTGTCCAGGTGATGCAGACAGGCTGGACCAGAGAGTGAGAGACAGAACTGGACTCCTCACAGCAGTGAACTTCAGCTCAGGTACTAAGACTCTTTTTTCATACTGTACAAAGAATCAAGAAAGATATTGGTTTAAATGAATGAAGTATTGACTTGAATACACTGATATACATTCCATTAAACAATACTAAATACTAGATCACCTACACATCAGTTAAGTTGAGGGGGTTTTCCATGCAAAAAGTCACATTTAGATGTTAACAAGCAATATGACTTTGTCAGTTTTCTAATTTAATGTATTGAAGGCAAAGATATTTAACACATAGTGAGAACTGCTACTATTTATCTCTCAATATTGTCTGTAAAAAACGTGGTAAAAGTTATTCTTTCAGTGAGACAACAGAGCAAGCTTCTACAGTTGCACTATGTTTTGATAACAGTTAAATATTATTTTGATAATAACATATATTTCAATGTTGATGAATTTCATACTGTTCATTCATAATCTGATTACAATTAAAAAATAATGATATCAACAGCCCCATAACACACAAACACACCTTTTTCATAAATAACACACTTGTTCTGCAATAATGTTTTATGTTTCCTGTAATTTTTGTTAGGAAAGGACATGCCCGAAAGACACGACATCTTCTCCTTCTCTGAGGGTCAAGAAGAACATCTAAGAGGAACATTAAAAGCTGATGTTATGAGATTTTAAGACCAGTACAAGACATTCACTAAGAAACTACTTTTATTGTGAAAACAAAGATCTGCACACCGAATATTTTTGTAGTCTATCAGGACCATCATTTGTTTGTGACACTGCCTGCACCTCAGAGAAGGGGTGGTTATAGTCAGGCTTATAAAGTGTGGCGAAAAACATAGTCAGCTGATCGAATGCACCTATTTCCACATCTACACTCCATCAGCTGATTATTTCTATTCGCCTCACTTTATGAGCTTCACATCACTTGTGCCTTGTACTGCAGAGTTTTCAACGTCACAAATAAATGGGGCCAATCTTCAGTCGGATGTGAATGTGTAATCTAACATTTCAGTAAGAATAATGGACGAAAGGAGTGCAAATACAAATACAATTTCTTGAAATGTGAACCAAAAGTTAATCAAATGTTTTAAATAAAAAGCACATATGGACAGAAGGTGTAAACCTATTAAATGTATAAGTAAACACATTTAGTCAAATAACGTGACAGACTAGGCCTGTGCAGTTGGTATCAGCTTTGCCCAGCATGGGCTCCTCCATCAGGCCTGGTCTTCCTCGCTGAGGAAAGACCCTCAGTCCTCTCCACACCAACAGACAGGACGTCCATCACACGGAGGTTTCTCCCTGAAGTCTCTGCAGCCCTCTGGACACCACGCTGTCTCAATCCGTCCACACTGAATATGAGAGGGGAAAAATGAAAATAATAAATGCTTTAGACAATAAGAAATATAAAGTTGACTGTTGAGTTGCTCAGTTTTTTTAGATTGTCAATACTATTACTGTATAACTAATATCTCAGGTTAAGAGGCATCTTCAAATAAAGATTGGTCTTTAAATACATGTTGTCTTTTGAATTGTTTGTCTAAAGTCAAGGATCTAGAACTGGTACTTAGTTTTAATGATACAGTCTGGTTATTATGCTGTTTAGAGGAGGCATCACAGGTAAGAGCACTAACTAGCTGTACACATGTAACACATGTACCTTAGCTTGACTTAAATGTATTAAACGTATAGTTCAGTGATGGCAAAATATAAATAACTAATGTCATGCAAACATATTAATATTTGCTTGATTCCAGAGTTGAATTTAGCACAATTGCATACAAACGTTAAGGGATTTTAAGATTCTGAAGTCTTCGTTCTAAATAGAAAATAGCATGGATAATTTACAAAGGCTTTAAAAACACAGCAGGAGCCCAAGACAATTATAAAACTTGTCATTATTTCAGTACAGTTCAATTGGTTTTATTTTCATAAACGGTTATCAACCGTTAGTGCCAAAGCAGTAGGCTATAATATATGAATTACTGCTGTATAGACGACAACCACTACTTGTTTAGCTAGAATAAACTCAACAAAGCTATCGTTAGCTGGCTAACTGACGTTATTTTGCCGCTAAACTGCACGATATAAAACGGTGGTCTTCAAAGCGGATTTAATCCTCAATCACAATAATAATATTCAAAGTAATACTGGGCAAGTAATGGGCCAAAATGTACCGTTCATTGATGCGCCATGTCAGCGGACTGGTAGCGACACGAACCGTTAGCCCCGCAGTCTCCAGTCACCCGAGCCTCGTTTTTCTGATAGCTCCGCCCCTTCGCTCCAACCCCCCTCCCTCCCCCACATCTACAGGTGAAAATTACTTTTGCGACACATTTATCGCAAGAAGTGTAGCAAAAGTCAAGACCGCAGATTCGTCGATTTATACTGCCACAGAGCAGATTCGTCAAGTTGTAATGACTGATTTGAGAGGTTGTAATAAATAAAGTTGCAGTTGTAATGGAAAATATATTTAAAAAATGTGTATTTTTCTGCAAGTGAACATTTCATCTCTAAGTTCATTTTTTTTCTACAAGCTACAAAACATTTTTTTTTCTTCTGTGACTTCAAATTTGGTTCACAGTTACGTGGATATTTTTATACAAGTGTACATTTGGTTCACAGTTACGTGGATATTTTATACAAGTGTAAATGTATGCACACAAGCACAGATTTTTTTTCTGCAAGTGCTCACATCAGGTTTTCACGCTCTCGCATTTTGCACCATATCTACCTTCATATGATCCCACTTCCCTCGAAAAAAAAGAAGAGTTATTACGTCACAGCGTATACTTCAGCGGAATATCAAAACAGCGGCCCGGGGTGCAAAACGCATCAATGACAGCGACCCTCTACCACACAGAACAACACCATTTATATAAACACCTATCATGACAGGGCACCCACAGCCAAGTAGCAATTACAAATGAATTAAGTCGGCACGGCGGCCCACATTGAAAATGACTTAGGCCTACCTTTGATGATCAAATCACTCAAACACAAAGTCCATGATCCTGTCCTTTTGGATGAAGCACGATGTCATCACTATCACTGAAGTGAGCCATCATGAACGAACTAATGCTAATTATAAATCTATCGATCATAAATCTATCGTTTAGATTTATGATTCGAAAATAATAAAAGTAGGTTAGACATGTGGATATTATCCGGCTGAACAAAACGTGCATTTATCTAACAGGTTCATTTTCCACAGACCTTATTTCGAGCTATTTTCCAAAATCCTCTGGAGAAATCCCACTGCTTTCTGTGGAGGGATTCCGAGCGCAGCTTACTTCCGGGTTTTAGGACGCGTCACTGCACCACTTGCATAGACCTCACAGCGGGCGGAACCTGTCATAAAGTCCGCGAAAATAATGCACGCCCATTTAGAGGGAAGATATGATTGGTCAATTGTACTGTCATTTGACATTACTCTCTCGTTGAGTTACTATAGCGGGCCCTCTGTGAATGTAGAGAGGGACCAACAAGCCCTCCCGTCTTCACATAACTCGCAGAGCCGGCATTTAACCCTTCACATTCCAACAGAAACTGAACAGGCAGATTCGAAGGATTTATTTCTTTGAAATATTATTTTAAATACAATTAAATCAAGTTATTTTGGTAAAACTAATGAAAAATGTAACAACAAAAAAATATTAAAAAAAATATTAAAAATAAAATTCTATTTTTTTAAAGGTCACATGTCATGCTTTTCCGGTTATTACCCGTCCTCTTGTGTGTTATGAAGGTTTTTATGCATGTAAACGGTGTGCAGAGTCAAAACCCTCAAAGTACACCATGGGAGTAAAACTCTAACACAGAAAATACCTCCCCAAAACGCCTCGTTGGTGAAACGTCATCATCCATTTGATTCTTCCGGGGACATCTGATGTCATGTCGTACCCGGAACGAAATGGACCAATCCGTGGAGCCGTTACGTTATGTCCGAGGACCCGTTACGTTAAGCCCCCGCTGATTGGTCCAAATTGACCAATCCACGGACTTCCTCACACACTCAGTGCATGCAGCTCTGCTGATCTCTCCTCCCTGGCTGCAGGCTGATAACAGACAGTTGGGATCGCGGCGAAATTCTCTCTGCAGACCCATTCTCACAGCGTTTATCAACCTTTTTCTTACTCACTATCAAGCCACACTTATTGTTTTTACTTCGGCTGTGACTTTGTGTGTGCTCAGGGTGAGTTTGGCTGTGTTTCGCTGTGTATCGCTAAACAAGGAAATCACACCTCCACGGAGCTCAGCGCGATTCACAACGTCCCGACTGGTCCCGACCAATCGGAGCACACTGGGCTCGCAGGGAGGGGGGGGGCAAGAGCTGCAACGAGCCGTTTAGTGGAGAGAGTGAATACACATACTTTACAGAGATGCTGTATGCGAAACCAATGTGAGTTTGGAAAATTGCACAGTATAAATCTATTCTAGTAGACCTCAACAATGGAATTATGATCAGTGGAAATGGCCATGACATGGGACCTTTAATGTTTTCAAATATTATTTTTTAGAATATCAATATCAAACCCATGATATCAAAATCTCACTCCAGCCAGATACCCAAAGTTGGCAACCCTGGAAAGGACTCTCTCAGTGTTTAGATAGTTAACTGTAGTCTAAGTTATCTCAGTGGGTTTCAAACGGTTGGGTCACGATTAATGTAAATAAGTAGGCTATTTCCGAGGCAGACGTTTATATGATCATTATAGGTATAAAAGAATAAGAGAATAAATGAAACACAGGTATGAAATACTGTATTATGTATAATAATATGACAGTAAAACAAGAATACCGTTTAAAAGGGGAGTGATTTGTAAAATATCCATGAAGAAAAATTCAATCTGTTTACAGTTCTGTTTCAAATGGGTGTTGAGATGTATCCATAGACAGAGAAGGGGTCATTACTAAAAAAAAGTAATATATTACATAATTACATATTACTTTAAAAAAAAGTAATATATTACACGACTTCGTTACTTTCTACATAAAGTAACTCGTTACTTTACTCGCAGGGCCGGCCCGCCCCTCCCTGCAGGCAGATCACGCAGACTGCTAAAGTTTCAAATGTTCTCTTTAGTTCAGTTGTCGCATAAGACTGATCCAGATAGCTCCTGTTTTCCTATCTGATCGTGGCTGTCCTCTGTCTCCTGCTATATGTATATTTTGCGCAGTCTATCTCTGCTCACGCTGTTGCGTCGGCGTGTTCGCCTGCGTGTTGGCCATGTGTTGCACTGGAGCCAGACTGGAGCACACCGCAAAGACTTCAGCCGAGCACGTACGAACTGCGCATGCGTGAGTGGCAATAACTCTCCTTACCAGCAGGCGGCGGTAGTGTGTATTCGTCATTCAAAACAGGCAACAACCGGAAAACAGAGAAGTAGAACAGACTACGTGATATAAACAAACAACAAATAGCTGTGCGTTAGCTTCTCCTTAGCATGTGTTCTTTGCAGGTGTTTGTTGAGGTTTGATTATGACTGATTTTAGTAAGTAACAAAGTAACGCGTGTCGGGGAAATGTTAGTAACTGTAGTGTGATTACTGACAAAAGTAATATTATTACAGTAACGCGTAACAAAGTTACACCCAACTCTGTCCATAGATCTCTTAATGTTGCTCTCAAAGTGCACCAGATTGATGCTTTTAACTTAACCAAAAATCTTCCCGGGGGGATGTTAGGTCTACCCCCCACTTAAAAAAAATAGCACTTTACCCCTGCTTACATCTATATGCGGCGAGCTGATTATCGAGCCTTCATTGTAACAGTCGCAGGTGTACTGTGTATGTGCGTGTGGGGAGTGTTGCAGTAGAACATTTATAGCGCCCGGTACATTAATGGGAAACCCTACATAAAGAAAAGAAAATCTCTGGCGCCGTCATTGGGCAGTTACCCTGTTATTGACAAGCCATATAGAGAGGGGAAGTCCCTCCCTTTCCGGGAGCCTCCATGGGACCCAGGAAGCGTAAAATTATACATTGAAGTCAATGGAGAGAGAAAGGTTATCTTTTGATCCCGTTTGAATTGTGCCACGAATGACACATATGATGTTTGTCAATTTAAAAGAATATTTTGCAAGTCAAAAAAATTAAAATGTGTCGTAAAACTGTGAAGTTACACATTTTTTTGTGTGAAACCGCTGAGTGAACTACAGGTGTCTGGTCTCGCACAATACGCGTCACCAACATAAAGATGGCCGTCACGTTGGCAAATTTCACCTCATTTCAGAATGAGAATGAGAATAAAAGTATACAACGAGGTGAAAATCACTACAAGTCTGGACACGTTGAGAGCTGTACATATATGAAAGGGGAGTTAGTCGGTTCTGTAAGAGCCAGCATGCGGGACCGGCTTTACAAGGTTTCGGTGAGTAATATGAGTGCAATGTGTAACGTTAATGTCAGCTAGCGAACATTAGCTAACAAGGTACACTAACGTGTTTTGTTTTAGCAACTAGTTTTCTCCTTAAGAACTTCGTGGTCTCTGTGTATGCTGTGGATAACATTAGTGTTCACAAGAACAAGGTACACTCCCGTGTTGTTTTAGTTGCTCTTCAGATTGAAGCGGCCAGTTTTATATCGACTATACTGTATGTGTGATCTCTTTGTGTCATTTGAGTTTATTTACTGTGTGTAGATCAAAGGGTTTTGGTTATCTTGTCAATTTGTTTGGTTATCTAGGCACAGCTGTGTGTGACTCCCTCTGGTACACTGGTATGTGTTTTCCTAATGTAGAGAGCATTGATTAATTAATAAACTACACACTGAGTCTAGATCTTGATCAAATCCTTCTTTTTTGTTGATCAAATGTTTTTCAAAAATGTATTCATACACATTTAAAAAATGTAGGGCTGTCAGTCGATTACAATATTTATTCGCGATTAATCGCATGATTGTCCATAGTTAATCGGAAATTAATCGTAAATTTTTTATCTGTTCTAAATGTAGCTTATAGGAATATTTTTCACGTTTTTAATACTCTTATCAACATATGAGTGGACAAATATGCTTTATGCAAATGTTTATTATCATTTGAACAATGACAAATATTCTCATGAATATTAAACACAACAACCTCATAGGTAATACAGAAAAATCAAACAATAACAACAATCAGACAATCAGACAAAACTATGGAAAAATAAACTCTCCCACCCCCAGATCCTGACCATCCTTGTATTGCCCATTCAATCTATTATAGCATGCTAACAAACATGGTACTTACTATATTTTTACAGATCTGCATGGGAGACGATGGAGCGATACAGAGGCGGGGCAGGTTGACAGCCAGCAATTTTGGTGCTGTGCTGCGGTCGGGACTTTCATCCACTCCATGCGCGTCCCTCATGAAGAGGGTGCTCGGGGGGTACAACTTGGACGGAGTCATGGCTGTCAACTGGGGAGTTGTAAACGAGGCCGAAGGGGTGAAGGCTTTTGTGGAGGCCTATCGGGTGACAGTGATCGACGCTGGTCTCTTTGTGAGTGAGTCGGGTGTTTTAGGAGCATCCCCCGATGGACTTGTGCAGCCATCTACCCTGCTGGAGGTGAAGTGTCCACACAGCCAGAGGAACATGACCATCGCAGAGGCAGTCCTGTTACCATCCTTCTGTCTCCGTGAGGAGGGTGGGTCTTATGTTCTCAAGGAGAATCACCCATACTGGCACCAGGTCCAAGGGCAGCTGCACATCACAGACCGGAGTCTCTGCTATTTTGTTGTGTGGACCACGAAGGAGGCGATCATCATCCCCATCCCCAAAGACCCTGCATGGCATGGAAATCTCCTCCTCCTGGAGAACTTCTACACCCAGCATATGCTCCCTGTGTTGGCCAGTAGAGAGGAGGACATGTAAATAAACACACACACACACACACACACACACACACACACACACACACACACACACACACACACACACACACACACACACACACACACACACACACAAACAATATTTAACAATAAATCCCATGTTGTTGGAAAAGTAATAATGCTGCATGTATACGTTTTTGTTCAAATATAGCAAGTGTTATCGTGTTATGTGTTCCTGATATCGTGCAGCCCTAATATTAAGGCCTTATTGTCACATGCACAATAACTACAGTGCAGTTTTGGGCAATGAACATGTTAAGTCTCAGGCCCCTCTAAAATAAAGGATATTTAAGACATAGAAATAAAGAATGACTTTTACTGAACTACTACATAACTGTATTACATGGTTATATAAATAGTTTGAATGATTCATGACTGACTGAAGCTTGTTTTTACACTGACCTGTTATACTCATATCTATTAATATCTTTGTAACTTCAGTAAACCTCAACAATTCCCCTTCTGGTTTCATGCATCACAGTTCAGTAAACTGAGTAAAATATGAACCAGTGTAATCATTATAATAACTTAGGATTGTAACTCTTTAAAAAAGATGTAGGTGGCTCTTAAAAGAGCCGTTGTGTGACTTTGGGCTGGTCTCAGCAGTTTAAGCCCTCTCCGCGGATGCAGCGGGCCTGTACCAGCACATTTGCAGTGTTCCTGAGGTGGCAAGGAATCAGGTCCAGAATCTTGAACTCCTTTATTCTGGCATTTGCCCTCTCCACATGGATCCTGTTCTTGGCTATTTCCCTGGTAGCTATCACCTCACTCTCTGTGAACTTACCCTTGTTCAGGAAAGGGGGAATGTTCACAATCACACCCGCTGGCACAATATCAGAAATTAAGAATCCCTTGTCTGCCAGGATAAGGTCGCCAGCCACTAAATGCTCCAGAATGCCTGAATGCTGCATAATGGCCTTATCAGACACAGAGCCTGGGAAGAGTTGGCTGCAGAAGTTGATGACTCCATTTGGGGCCACAGAGATGAGCACTTTGAAGGAGTGCATCCCTCTGTAGGTGAAGTATGTCAGCTTGGCTTGGTCCATCTGACTTGGGGCGGCCACGTGGATGTCGGTGCAGTCTACAATCATTCTGCAGTTGAAGGCAGAGGACTGGAAAGCAGCAGGCATGCTGTTTTGGTTTTTTTGCCTACTGGGCACAGTAGACATCATTTTCTTGAACAGCAACCTGTGGAGCAGATGGACCATGGTGTTCACCACATTACCCACTGTTGCGGTACTGCAGTGGAACAGCTGTGCAAGGTGCAGGTGAGGATAATTCTGCCGGATCTTCATCATGGCCATGAAGACCTGGTCTGCCAGCAGGATGCCCTCCACTTTCCATCCAGCGAAATAAACAATGGAGCCCTCAAAGCGCTCCACCAACCCCGCCACCCTTTTAAACATGGCCTGATCAGGAAGCCCTGTTTCCATACGGATGACATCATCAGGTAAGCCTGCTGCTGAATATTTGGCCATTCGCATCCAAGTATCCCCTGCCAGGTCTGCGGAACAACTGGACTGCACACTGGAGGGTCCAGGTTCGGTGTCTGCGGACTGCATGTTGGAGAATTTGGGGTCAGTTTCTGCAGACTCTGGCCCTTTGCTGTAGCTGTGGTCGCTGGACTGATTAACCGCTGAGCTCCCTTTCTCTTTGGTCCACTCAAATACAGTTGGCACTTTCTCTTTTCCATGAGGAAAATGGCAGCTGCATATTCTGCTTTTCTCATCTGGCTCCCTGTCTGCTCGTCTACAATGAGAAAATTATATAATTCATTACTAACAATCATTTAAACCTGCCAAATAGCCCATAGTTTATACAGTCTGCACTCTTGTATTTATCTTGTGAAGCACTTGTAACATTCAGCTTGTATGTGTTTTAGTTGTCTTTATTTCCAGGTAGAAGAGGACCAAGAGTAAGGAAGTAAGACAGAGCTCTTAAGGCCAAACAGTGTGTTTGGCCTTTTAAGTGTGACACATATGTAGGGATAAATGCTTCACCTGACCACTGTTACTAAATAAAAAAGGTTTTCTGCATCTTCAGTCATTTTTTCCAAATAATTACCAATATTTCACAAATTCTTCATGTCAACTTAAGAGCACAGCTGTATGTTGACTGTCAACTTTGCTTGGTTCATCTTACTGGGGGGGCAGCTACATGGATGTCGGTGCAGTCCACAATCATTTTGCAGTTGAAGGCAGAATTAATTTATTATTGACTCAGAATGAAGCACAACTTCATGTCATACAATACATTGACTTTATTTGTAATTGTGTAAAAAAATAAAGCATTGATTAGCAAGCAGGACCTGCAGGAACAGAGCACGGTGATGGATGGAGCTGGGAAGAGAGAAGAATAAAGAAAACAGATCAACTTCATTATCGGATATTAAAAATTCTATTTTCAAAACAAGTTGCCGCTTCTACAGTTTTCTAGTGTGTAAAGATGATTTCACTTGACCTATGCAAAATATCACACTCAATACATGTGTGTCTCTGGGGGGTGCATTGTTCCTTTGATGTATATAAATAATATACCATAAGCAAATACTATTACGTACAGTGGAAATCAGGCTGCCAGAGCAGAGCATGTTCCTCAGGGTCTCAGCAGTTACAGGTGAGGGAAAGGAAATAAAAGAGAAAAAGGTCAGTAACAACAATTTAAAGTAACAACACTTTGAATAATTATCTCTTCTAATAATTTTCTCTCAGTAATCACTCAACTACTGTCTTTCCAACAAACAGATTGACTCACCCTTACTGTCATCACAAGGAAATACGTCCAGAAGAATGTCATGCAAAGCTCCCTGCCTGCCTTCGACTCTCCCTGACTGCTTCCTTAGCACCCGGTGGATGGCGCAGTTGGCTACTCTTCAAATGTTTCACGAAATACTTACCATCATGACTCTTGCTCTTACTTCATGTAATAAAAATAATAACTTCATGGTAAGGCTACTAAAAATGACAAGGCTAAGTAATGTAATGCTAACTAACGTGCTCGCTACTCGTTGCTACTAGCTAGGTAGCTAACTTGACTATATATGTTCCATGCACAACATGTATATTACCTATGATATTACCTGATATGTCTGATCCACCGACTCCTGGTCCTTTCATCAGACGGGAATCGATAGAAAGAGCAAGTGGTATGATCACTTATGTGATTACAACCTGGTACAAAGCACACAGGCATCTTGTAAAAGTGAATTTATTTTTAGCAATCTCTTATTTATTGGAGGGAATAAATCAGTTATGAGATCTTCTTCTTCTTCGCTTTAATTACGAGTCGCAACCACTTGGAGCATTATCGCCTGTGACATCACTTACGCGAGCCAGAATGGGATTTGGGATTTGTAGTCTTTGTAGTCGCGTATTTTTCATAGTCTTATATTTCAACAGTTTTACGACAAAATGTGACTTTTTTGACATGGAACTTATTGTTTAAGATTGACAAACATCATATGTGTAGTTCGTGGCACAATTCAAACGGGATCAAAAGATACGTGTTCTCTCTCCATTGAATTCAATGTTAATTTTTCGCTTCCGGGGTCCCATGGACCGGAAGTAGATAGACGTGACTTCGCCTCTCTATAGCCTTTAAATTGTCTTTTGATATAAATGGACAAGTCATTGCTTCTGGAGAAAAAAGAGTCAACTTTGCACACAATTATGTAATAAGCAGAATATAGCAGAACAAATATTTCGCTTTTTGGGGGAAAATGTTACATTCATATTTTTTTAGGGCTGTCAAACGATTAAAATTTGTAATCAGATTAATCACAGCTTAAACATTTATTAATCATGATTAATCACCATTCGAACTATGTCCAAAATATGCCATTTATTTATGTATATTGTTGTGGGAATGGAAAGATAAATGAAAGAAGGCGGATATATCCATTTAACATACAGAATCTATGTTTATTATAACATTTTTCTGCGTGTGAAAATGAAAGACAACCCACACACCTATCAATCATCAAACCATGGGGTCATTGTTCTATCCGATCCCTCTCATGTTCATTGAATGTAAAGACAATTAGAATCAATGAGTCTGGACCTACGTACATTTAGTTTAAACTTTGTAGGGATTTAAATCATTTCTGATTTAGCTGTACTTTTTTGTTAAAAAGCAGCAATCTTGTCTGAACTCGGAAATATATAATTTAAATTTTATTCTTGGACTTTAGAACTCTATTGTAGTATTTCCAGAAGTCATTCTAACTTATCATCTCTTAAAAAAATAAAAGCCCATCTTCACTACCATTGTTGCTTCTTTAAACTCCTGTTTCTGTCTTCATTGCCATGACTCAGGGGATACTATTATTCTAAGGATTAAAAAACACAGCGGGTGGTTGAGCTTCTATTCTAACAACACTATGGCTTTTTTACGTAGAGGAAACTAAACCAGTTTTCTCTTTAAATAAACAGTTTTCCCTGTTTCCCTCAAGCCATGTTCTATACCTTTTTGTTACCAGTATAAGTCCACTGAGCAGGCCTTCTTCAGCAGCAGCCTCTTTAACGTTATACAGTCATTAATACAGAGGTTTAAATGCACACTCTTTAACTGTTGAGGGTTTGTTGAAGGTAGCATAATCCGTGACTAGTACCATTATCAGGTAATATTTTCACTTTATCCAATACCTTGTGATTTAAAACTTGGAAAAACAAATACACTTTTGATAGTAAACAAAGCCTGTTAAAAATATTAAGATGGTGAACATGGTAAACATAATACTTGCTTAATAGGTGTTTGAAAGCACTATCATTGTGAACATGCTTACATAGTGAAGTTGGAATTGTTTGAATGCACAAATCAGAATTACTAGTTAGTCTTGTCGTTTAAAAAGACTCAACAATGCACTGATATGGTTTATATGGGTAAAGGCCCTGTCACACTGTCCCGAAATTGACACCCGATGGACACACGATAAAGGAAATGTTCAAATTCGGCTGTGATCGTAGCAACATCGGGCCATTCGTGAGGGCATCTAAACCATCGTATGACCGCCGGTGGAGTTTCTCAGGCTCCGGCAGCAACTTCGTGAGCGGCAACTTCGTAAGGCACTCGTGAGGGCATCTTGTCAAATCGTGTCATCTTCGTGTGATCATCGGTGCATTCACATTCACTCTGATCGGGGCGAATGCCCGATGGCACCGAGGATAACAAGATGCCCTCACGATGGCCTTACGAAGGGCAAAATTGACACGAAAATGAACCTTCGCAAGGTCCTTCGGCAATTTTTTGGCATGCCAAAGATTTTGCCTCCGCTCACGAAGTTGCTGCCGGAGCCTGAGAAACTCCGCCAGCGGTCATACGATGGCTTAAGATGCCCTCACGAATGTCCCGATGTTGCTACGATCACAGCCGAATTTGAACATTTCCTTTATCGTGTGTCCATCGGGTTGTTTTATTGCACAACAAAATCATGTAAATATATTATGTAAATAACCCAATTTGTGTTCTGTGAAACTAAAAAGGATATAATATATTATTTTGAAGGACAGTTGACAGGAAATTGTTGTTGTTATGGAAACAACATTACGGAGAAAACGTAATATTTTCTACATATAAAGATGGATAAAGTAAAGAACAAAGTCTGAAGATATCAGTACAGTATCATAGTACTGTAACATAATTGTTTTTGGTACTTTCATTGCAGTTGTATGTCTTAAATGTAATGTAAATGTTGCCTTCGTGTGTGGTTCGGGGCCATCTTCGTGCGAAATTCACAATTCCATATTCGTGTGTCCATCGGGTGTCAATTTCGGGACAGTGTGACAGGGCCTTTAAGGATAGCAAAAAGAAAAAAATTCTTTGCATTTTTCTGACCACATTTTTAAAAAACTTTTACTTTTTTCCTCAAGCCCCAGGAAGTTGGCAGATGTGTGTTTTTCAGGAAACATCTTCTCAGCAATTAAATGGCTTGCTATGAAAGTTGGTAAAGATATTCATCGTATCCAGAGGATGAATTCTGAGAAGTGAATTGATCCCTTCCTTAGATACTGTATAATTCAATATTATTTCTATGGATTAGAGCAAAGATTGCCACAAAGCTGTGGTTCACAGATGAAAAATACCTAATGACTTTGGTGACCCCTTAACTTTCACCAAGCAGGTTTTGTGGTTTTGTTTGTCAAACTACATGGCTGGCCGATTAAATTCTTGTTTAAGATAAATCATTTTCATTAAAGCAACTGCAAACAAACTCGTTTTTACCAGCCCTTGAAACCAACCTCCTGTGCCTGTGAAACAGCCTGTGTGGCTTGTGCAAATGAATATATTGATGTTTTCCTCATCAATAATGACTCGTGAGACAAAGGTGTGAGAACGTGGTCTTCAATAAAGTACATCCTGGTCATTTCAAGCTGAGCAGAGATTAGACCTAGCCTGTTGCTATGACTACTGTCAGGATGAATTCCTGTCGTGGATCAGGGCTTTCATCTGTAGACAGACAGGGAGAAAGGTTGAACTCGAATTTCCCCTAGCATGTTTTTAGGGACTGAATGCAAAAATAACACCAACCCTAGTGGTCCATATGGCTAGTTCTGGGAGGACCAGCTGCTCAGGGCTTTCAACGCCATAATCTTTATTTCACACTCCCAGTGAGATATTTTAATTTCTGATGGGGGACCACTGGTATGAGGCAACGAGTGGGAAGGGGGAACCACTTGAGTATATTTTGATTAAAAAAAGATGGCATTTTAGTCATTAAAAAATCTAACACATCACATTCCTGAATATGCCTATTTCTGATTTTACACCCGTTAACAAGCCTTTGGTTTAAATACATGAACAATTCTTTATCAAACACACAACAAAACAGCCTAACCCTTGCCGTTATCCATGCACTGCTTCGGTGACACATTTTGTGTATACTAAAGCCCTCTTTGGGCTGCATTGGTAATACCATGGGAGGCTGTAATTTGATTTCGCATATGCAAATTGGATATTTCAGGCAGCCATCCAGGCAGTAAAATCATTTAAAAGGAACTTTGGCAATTCAAGAACATGGCCATGCAATGTGTAGCACCCAGCATACTTCACAGTTTAAGAAAACCGGAATAAATCTCTCTTTAACGGACTTTATATGAAAGTGATGTTAGTGTAACACATCACTTGGAATATGTCCCATTGAATTTCGACATTTAACCAGCGTGCAAGTAGGTATTCGTTTGAAACACTTGATGGCGTTCCAGAAAGGCATTAAAATGGCTCCAGGTAGTCCAAATTAACTCAAAGACTCCTGCTGAGTTTATAATTCTGTTGGAAAATCTGACCCGAGTAGCCAAAGAAAGTCTCATAACTTTGTTCTGAATTAGATGAAACGCAAAGGAAAATGGATTTGCTCACAGTTTCAGACTCACTTTTTCATTAGTGGTCTCCAGCAGATAAACCAATTCATGCAGGGAGCCAGTCCAACTTCAAACTATAGTCTTAGGGTAAAGTACATAGTCCATGTTATATTCAACCTCTAGCAAACTCTGCACAGCCAGGAGGATGAGTTATGCTGAGACAAAGAAAGGAGCATCCCATATTTTGCTTGTAAGGACTCTGTTTAATTCAAAAACATGCTGAGTCTGAACGCCTGATTACTTTAAAGTATATACTCCCCAAATGTATTTCAATGAATTATAAGAAATCTGAACTGTGCTAGCAGCATGACTGAAATGAGTGGTTGGTCTTTCCACCTCTGTGCCTTCTGCCATATTGGATTTCCCCAAAGAAAGCAACAGTTGGTACAAAGTACAAAACAATACCTAATCACTTATGTGACCCCTTACATTTCATCAAGCAGGACTTTTTTTTGAAACTCTGTGAAAACGAATCACATTTCAATTAGACTCGGTTGTCGTTGGTGTTTATACTGCTGATCAGCCAATGCCACCATTTGCCGTAATGGTGGTCATTGCATAATCATGGGGCTATTGCATAAAGCTCCAACCTTCTGATAGTGGCTGTCGACTCCAATCTAGTGTATTTTGGCAAATGTCTTGGTCTAGTTTTTATTTATTTTAAGTGTCTCCAAAAGGCAGTGGGTCAATACAGTAGGGAACCTCAAACAATCTTAAACATTCAGTAAAGTCTAACTGGTCTGTTTGCATGCCTTTGGACTCTATAGTTCAACTTCCTAGTTCTCACTATATTTTTTGATAAATTCCCTGATGGCTGTGAGAAACTAATTTTAGAACTCAAAATGTTGAGTCGCACATTACGTTTCACATTTAGGATCACAAGAGAAATGTATTAACAATTTACTTTATGTACAACCAATCTGTTTAAATATGACAAATGTATATTTTCCATTTTAAAGACAAGTGATCAAGCAATTTATTCAAAAACAATTTAAAGTTTAATTTTCAATGACCACAACCAATACAACTATTTACTTTAAACCAAAGGCAACCCACTTTTAAGACCAGAACAGTTGATAGCTGGAATCCGCCTTCAATGTTTCCCCTAGGATGGAGTCATAGCAGCGGTGCTAATGCACGTGGGCCCAGCATAATGTGAGCGCGAAGCGCGTGGAATTGTTTAGTGTGTGCGCGTGAGAAGTGCGCCACACCAATGTATTTCTATGTGTCTGCCAGCACAAGAAAGGTTCTTAAGGCTTAAGTATCAGGGCCGGTTCTAGCCAATTTGCTGCTCTATGCGAGATTTTATATACAGTATAAAGAATAAATGAAAAATCTCTACAAAAGACAAATACACTACAAAAACAGAAATGTATTGACATAGGTCATATACGTCAAAATGGCTTCAAATGTATTCAGTATTGTATGAACATGTTTTAATTGGGGGGTGGACGTCACCCCTCTAGAGGGGTCCGGGGGTATGCCCCCCGGGAAGATTTTTTTTTTAACATTTTAAAGTAAAATGCTTCAATCTGGTGCACTTTGAGCACACAATTACTAGAGACCTGATATATGGGGTACAACTCTAAAACACCCATATGAAAAATATCGGTTTACATTTTAATAATCAAATAAGTATGTGAACATAACCAATAACCTACCATAGCCAATAACAAATACATGTAACTTATTTTATTTTTGTTGTTCATTTATATCTTATTTTTACCTAGTTAACATTTATTAATGTATGCATATTGTTGTATCTCACCAACTTTAAACAATATTTTTGGTTTACTGTCCTACAGTATACATTGGAATGATTTCAAACCTGTTTTTATTTATCCTAATAATTATAAAGGAGTGCCTTGGAAATATGTGTTTACATAATTTGTAAACACATATTTGTTTGAGACCCACTGAGATAACTTAGACTAAAATTAACTATCTAAACACTCAGAGAGTCCTTTACCTCACTGAGCCTCTCAGTCTGACAGGAGAGCTCTCCTCCACCATGGTTGTAGAAACATCTACTTCTTATATCCGTTAGCGCAGCTAGCACCAGATTCTAATAACAACAGCGCCAGTACCGGTGCAAAAAAAATACACCTTTATTGAACATACAGTAACACAAATACTACAAATCCACATAATAAACAATCAAAAACGAAATTTAAAAAAAAAAAGAAAGTAAAAAAAACAACAACATTATTTTATTTTATTTTGGGTACCTGGCTGCCGCCCCCTAGCTGCACCGCCGCTATTTGTATAGGGGAAACACTGGCCTTTATTGTTACAATGTGGCTATTATGAAACATATTTAAAGTGGTTCCATTATGTCGTAATCAAACCGGTTGACATTTATGTAATGTCAACCTGATACAATAAAGCAATAAATGACTGAGATAAAGAACTGTGATTTATTTATTTTCTATGTTTTCCATTAAAGAAAAACAAAAGACATCATAGCGGGATGAAAGGTCATCTCTTGTCGTAATCTGAATGTGTTTCCTAATTATTTAAACTGCAGAACAATCCTATGCTAATGTTTAATACAAATGTATGAAAAGGAAATTGCTCCGTTTTATAGCTCAATTAATCAATCTGGTGTGGAGGGGCTCTGGGGACCTTTCTAACGCACAGTGGGAGCTATAGGACACTGCTCTGTGGGTTGAGTGAGACGTTGATTCATCGCCATCGACCTTCACATCCGTTTGGATTTATAAACCTTTGATGTTGAAATAAGAATGAACCCGTAGAACTGTGAACGGCACCTTTCAGTCTGCATATGTATTATTTGAAGGCATGTAGATTGAATTTAGAGTATTTGATTGAACATATATTTCATTAGTCAGTAAGTAAATCCATAGAAAACTCATGCATTGTGTTTACTTGAATGCATTGCTTGTAGTCTGGTTAATACTCAGGAGGAAATGTACACACTTCTTGTCCCCCTCCATGCAATGGATGCTAATAACACCATTACAGAGTGTACAGATCTGCGTATCCATCTTGAACCCATATACCCCCCCTACTAATGGACTGTCACATGAAAACACACAAAGAACCTTTCACATCTTTTATTACTGGCAGGTTTTTGCTCTCCGGTGCGAAATGTTGTTTTGCTGTCAACCCATCCCTCTTCCCCAGGCTTATATTTGTGGAGACAGCTCCCAATTAAACACAGCAGCCAATGACACATATCAAAATAATGCATGGGAAAAACTGGCTGAAATAGAGAAAGTTGCAGCTAAATCTTTCATTTCAGCTTGTGATGTGGACAGAATGAGGCAAGGGTAGCTCGGCACCCGGACATTACAAAGCTGTATATCCACAGCTGCATGGATGAATCACTCCAATAGATGTGCATCCTATTCTACAGACATGTAGCTCCTATTTATTTTCTACGGTGAGATTTAATGAATTTATTATAAGAAAAAACTCTATGTGGACGCATTGATTAACCACACACTGGCCTGTCATCAACATTGGATTTATTCATACTAGGTTTTTCCAGATATATCTCACTCGAGGCTTGTCGATGAAGCTTAACATTTTTTCATATTTGTTTTTCTCATCAGCCGCAAAACATAAACCCTGAAGTAAATACATATTTATGTATACATCAGAGATCCACAGTGGATCTTTGCAAAAGCACTTAACTCGGTTAGAACAATTTGTACCCAAGGGTATGAGCAAATATGAGCATTACAAAAATGGGCGAGGAAAACATTTGGAAGACTTCCCAATATGATATTTAATCAATTTGGTTCAATCAAGAACTGATTCCTAATTCAGGAGGTCTAATTGGAACAGAGGCTGGGGTAGCTGACGCAGAATAAAAAAATATTATGTAGGACAAACTTCCAGGCTCAGGGCCATATCCAAATACCAACGTGTAATATTGCATTAGTTGTTCGAAAAACAAAGGAACATTTATGTAGACACACACACACACACACACACACACACACACACACACACACACACACACACACACACACACACACACACACACACACACACACACACACACACACACAGACACACACACACATACTGCAAATTCTCAAAGTGAAATTTAGCTAACAAGCATTATGTGTGCTATTTAGTCATCACCGCTAAGGTTTTAGTGGTAACAATTGTTCTCCAATCTGAGGGCAAAAGCCTCACCAAACATCCAGTGATGGGATACCAACTATACAAAGGTATTAAGATAATATAAGATAAGATAGACCTTTATTACTCCCTGTGGGGACATTCAGTGGTTTAATAGCAACAGGGTAAGGGTGAAAAGCAGGACAGCACCGATTCACACGGATTAATACAATTAAAGATAAAATCAATGATAGAAATTAAAAATGTTAAAATAACTATAAAATAAGAAATTAACTAAAATGAACATATACATTGGTCATATATACACATTAGATATATTTACATGTGTGTGAAAACAGTGTGTATTATGTAGCATTACAAGTATGTTCTCTCTGCCTCAGATGCATTGAAAACCTCTCCGAGCACCAATATTCAAGGTTTATGCAAAGTCAAAATGCTGCTAAATTGCCGGAGCAAAGTCATGTTGCTTAGTTAGAGATTCAATAGAAAACATAACAGCATGTAATCAGAAATCTGAATCATTCCAAATGTTAACCTCACTTTGCTGTCCCGATTCACGGTTTATTTCCAGAATGAAAAGGGTTACACTCTTACTTGGAGAGAACAATGAGAGGCTATGCAAATCATTCAGCTGATATTTGAGTTTGAATAATGCATTTTATAATCAAAATTGGAACATGAATACTGGTGGGACATATTGTATATATTATTATGACTGATGGAGTTTGCCCACAGCAGTCTCAAAGTTCATCAAGTGTGCTGTGTTCACTAACTAAGTGGCCTGCAGTGCCACACAGCTGCCACGCTTTCCATTGGCTCCACTTTGATTAATGCAGTGTTCTGTGGCAACATTAATGACACTGTAAAGGTTTTGTTTTGATTACAGTAAATATGCACACACGCACACACACACACACACACACACACACACACACACACACACACACACACACACACACACACACACACACACACACACACACACACACACACACACACACACACACACACACACACACACACACACACACCTACCTTTGAGCTAGTGATAATGTATTCATGCATATTCATTTGGTTTCCTCACTCCAAAGTATTTTCTATCTTGCCTTAAAACATATACATTATACACAGAATAATTATATAAACATATTTCACGATGATTAATCAGATCCTACAGCTTCTGTTTGGGTCAGTGAAGGACACGTCTGAAATGAATAACTGAAAGCTAGATATATCTGTCTTCCTAGACTTGTGTCCTATATACAGTGGGGCAAAAAAGTATTTAGTCAGCCACCAGACGGGCCTGGAATTTACCAATTAATTCATTAAAAATCCTACAATGTGATTTCCTGGATTCTTTCCCCCCATTCTGTCTCTCATAGTTGAAGTGTACCTAGAATTACAGGCCTCTCATCTTTTTAAGTCGGAGAACTTGCACAATTGGTGGCTGACTAAATACTTTTTTGCCCCACTGTACAATGCAAAAGACACCAAGTAGAATAAATACTCAGTTAAATTGTTAGGTTTATAATGTGTTTTTTATTACGCTGGTGTACTGATGTGAATATTTTTAGCTAATGAGAAACATTTATTCTGCAATAATTGTGAATAATTGTTTATTTCTCTAAATTAATTCAACATTTAAGTTTAACTCTGCAATTACACACCATTTAGTTAAGTTAATTATTCTTTGTAACTAGTATTTAAATAAATAAATAAAAAGAAGAGACAAAAGGGAAGAAAGCTGACAGAAATTCTGAGCGGACCCCATGTTTTTATAAAAAAGGGTACTCTAAATGAATATGTATAATGTCTCTGGTCTGCTCGATGCATAATTATGATCTGCATGTTTTGGGCCTGACGGCTGTCTTGACAGAAACACTAGCTCAGAGCAACGTCCCAGTTTGTTCCCATTCAAAGAATATTAATATTAACTACTGGACCACGACAGCTCATCATAACATTGTAGAACCAGCACACTGGTTTTACCTCCTAGATTACTGTGAATGTAAACCATCTTGTGGTAGTATTTTTTTACTACCCAGAAAATAATGTCTTGTTGATACATACAAGGTGCTTGCTTTGGTCTAGTATAGTCCATAAAGAAACACTGTAAAATGAATTATATTGTAAAAAAGGAGCAATGTTAGTACCTTAAAAACTATTTAAACATAGAAATATTCCAAACTCCACACAAAAGTTAGTACGACTCGAATATCAAAAATGACTTTGAAAAAAAAATATGTGCAGTATGAAGGCACTTGTTCAACTGAGTATTTCCACATTACTAACGTTATAGTCTACTTTAAGTATTGTATTTTTTACTCGACTTCATTTATTTTACATTTATGATGGTGTCTGATTATACCCAACTATGTGTAATGTAATCCAAAGCTTCACCTTTAGGGATAAAAACCTGAACCCTTCAATGAATATAATACAATAATTGAATATATATGATTCTAAAATGGGCTAAATTGCAAAAAAGTTACTATTTTAACATTTTTGTATTGGTACCTTCACTTTAAAGGTCTCCTAATATGCTATTTTTAGGCATATATTATGGGTCTCAGATATATACAAATATATAAAAAACTTGTCTATGATGTGTTTTGCTAAAATACCAAACACCAGACACCCCTCATATCCCTACTATTCTAAGCCTGTTATGGGGTGTTTTTCTCAATGTCGAGGAAGGCTGCTCCAGAGCCACTATTTCAAGGATGCTACGTCATCGAGTACCGCCAAAGGACTGTTCCAATGTCCAGGATGCTTGGAATTCTACCGAGGCCGGCGTCCTTCATTGCTGGACATTTTGAGGCTGCACATCTGTATCCTCCGCCGTCTTAAAATCCCCACAATGCTTTGCGCACGGACCAATTTCCAAAATCTTTGGCGGAAATCGCGCTCCATTTAAGGCGGGGCCTTGGAAATGACGCACACCTGCACACCTGTTCGCCTGTTCCACAATTCTTTGTTTTCCGAGGCTAGGAAGGATTCTTGCCTCGCTTCTGAAGGTCTTGACTCGGAGGGACATATCCGACCAAGGAAGCGTCCTCGACATTGCGAGAGAGAGAATGGCTGATCCGGGTCCTTAGCTTGATAACAAAAAGGACTAGGGGGAGCTTGTGCCTGCTCAGAATTCTATCGCAGATACTCAGCTAAATGCTCGCATTATTAAACCCCATATCATGTTCCAAACTACATCATGGATTATTTCTGAAACTGTATGGAGCTCAAATGCTTTTTCTCTTGCGGGTTTACCACAAGGTGAGTTCCTTTTTTTTATGTTCTGCGTTTTAAACACATACTCTCTCCAGTACAGGTTAGCTCTGAGTGTTAGCGATGCTTGCTAATGTAAACAAAGACCATATTACGTCCAAAACACGTCAGGCATGATTTCTGATAGCATTGTTTCTGATAGTGCCGTGGGTGCACATTTCCGATATTAGGTCATGTCGGTCGCAAATCTGGATCAGCTCCGTTGTACCCCCCGTTTTCAGAGATTTGGGTATGGAGGAAAAGAAAGAGGGTTTTGTTTTCTGACACTTTGTGAGTCTCCCGGGTACACATATTTATGTATAGAAGACATCAAAAAGTGCACTTTGCATGATGGGTCCCCTTTATTAGTAAAATATCTGAAAGCTTTTTCCACCTCTATTCCAGAGTGAAGGAGGTAAGGTGATTATGTGAACTCCTGCAGAGTCATCCATCACCTTGCAGTGTATTCAATGTTTCAAAAAACCCAAGACTACCCATGCTGGCCTTGTTCCTACGTAAATCCTCCACACTGAGAGATATTGAAAAGATGCAGTCTTTCATATCTGGACACATCTCCACCGAGCAACAGAAAAGCCTGGCTCCACACATTATCATTCTGGTATAGGGGGGAAAACATTGTGATTGTGTGTGTGTGTGTGTGTGTGTGTGTGTGTGTGTGTGTGTGTGTGTGTGTGTGTGTGTGTGTGTGTGTGTGTGTGTGTGTGTGTGTGTGTGTGTGTGTGTGTGTGTGTGTGTGTGTGTGTGTGTGTGTGTGTGTGTGTGTGTCATTATGACAAAATGTG